>NW_017259370.1:1646727-1656673 GCF_001594045.1 Atta colombica
TAATATAATATAATAGTAAATAAAAATAAAAGTAAATATAATATAGATAAAAAATAAGGAGAAAAAATGTGTATGAGAGAAAGAGACAAAGAATAATACAAAATATAGCACAGAACAATACAAATTATATTTTGGAAATGCAAAAGTTAATTATGACGCTTATTCAAAATATCAAAATCTATTTCTGTAAAATTCGTTCGCTTATCTAGACAAACTTGCATACAATTTATGATAAAAACGCAATCGGATTCTTAAGCTATCGATTAAATACTGATGCAAATTGAATAATTTCCTCTATGCGAATTTATCTAGATAGATTTACTAAAAATAATAAAATATTATAATCATACGCGTATTATTTCTCAAGGCCGACATATATAAAAAAAAATAATTGGACTTAAAATTAACAGTTTTCAAAACATTTATTTATTGTAAATACATTGTTTATTTGCCTTCCAAAAAAATTAGGCTCGTATGGGTCTCGTAAAAGGCGATTTCGTGAATCCATCGTGATTATTATCTATATTTCCTCGAGTCGAAACAGAAGTTTTGACTATAAGAGAGTCACAACTTTTTTCGGAATCAACTATCAGTTCTTATATTCATATTTTGTGAGCCAGACAATTTATAATTTAAATTTCTTAAAAATGTATAAGGTATCAATCTTTACAAACAAATGAAAAATTTATTAAGAATTGAAAACCTTACTAATAAATACAACGCCGATCGTTTTAATATAAACCTTGATTATTTTGGCGACAATACAAAAATTAACTACAATTTAATAATCGATTATTTTTTGTTCGCAATATCATCCAAGTTTTTGCGATTACAATTCAATTTCTTATTAAAATCTTCCTCTCTCTTTCTTTTAACAATACACTCAATTACCCCTACTTAATGTGTCACAAAATTATAATTTTGGATGAATGTCTCTATATAGAGAATTAATTTTTTTAATCATTCTATTTTTAAGGCATATCTCGACTCGAGATAATTTGCGATTCATATGTTCTAAAGTAGAAAAAATTATATAGATTTAAATTTTTAATGTTTCTCCGCATCATCATTTATTATCTATTTATTATATCATATTTTGCGCCGTATGTCTTTATCGCTTTATTGTTTAACGAAAGCCACATTATTTCGCTTAATAATCATCATCAATGATGTGAGTCATTCAAGAGAAACATAAATGATAATATTTCCTTTCGCGAGTTTTCCTTTACTTTGTTTTTCATTATTTCTGGGTCGTGCGATCGATCGCATATTGCTTTCACAAATCAGAATTAATTATCAATATTCAGTTATTTGTATCACTCGTATATAACATTATATATTTCGCTTACATTTTATGGTCCCTACAAAAAATACATTATGTCTATAAGCAACTTATATTACTATAATAATCATATATATGTACATAACAATTTTTCATTTAAATATATGCATTATGATTTCAATACTCGATCGCTCCGTTTCGTTTTTCCTTGCTTTTTCTTTATAGATTCTCGTTCAATCATTAGTTTGTTACACACACACACACACACACTGCGCGCGCGCAGTTTTTAAAACCCTTTTTAAAACAGTTTCTTTTACACTTATTGTGGCTCTGGAATGTTACATGCAATAATCTTATTGAGCATGATAAAAATTGGATCGAACCGAGCAAAGCGTTTTGGTTAAAATTAAAAATGTAATACTATTAGAGTGAAAATTATCATACCAACTATATTATCATTGGAATAGTGATGATAATAACAATATTCGTAGTCGGATCTTACATTTAAAACAGTCTTAAATGTAATCTTAAAATATCATGAACCAATCAGAGACTTACACATATTAGCATCTTAAGACTTATTTAAGACGTCTTAAAATAAGAACGGACTATGAATATAGCTCGTAGTATCGATAATAGTAACAGTGTTAATAATAGTGATAATTACAGCAATACGACAGTTGTAAAACTAACGTTCGTGAAGTTAAAATCGACAAAAGAATAATAGAAAAATCAAGAAAATGCTAAAAATCCAATCGTAGACAACATTGTTAATGTCACGACATTATTTAAAAACGAAACAATGTGTGTAGGGGAAAAATTCTTACAAAAGTATTTAAGTAACATCGTTGAAAATCTATAAATGTGAGCTACGTATAAGGTTGTTTCAAATTTTTACAAGTACTAAAAATCTATAGTTTACGTCATGTGCACCATAGATTTTCAGTACTGGCAGTAAATTTTGAAATACAGCCTATATTATTAGATTACATGCGTATCAATAAATCTCCTTTGAAATGAATTACGCGTAAAAATTAGAAATATCGCTTTATCATGGCAACCTCGCGAATAATATTACGTTATAATGCAATACGCGATTGTTTCTCTTTCAAAGATTTGCTCAATACAAATCATTAATTATTTACAATACAATCGCTTGGAATCAGATCCGATATTAATCCGCAGCTTTGCCTATCGGTATGTAAATTGAATTAAATTTGATTTAACATGTGTATTTTCCCTTTATTCACAGCACTTGTTATTATTTCCTACGTCTTCTTCAAAGGTTACCGTTCGGAAGAAGTTTATATCACAAAGTAGGTATACACACACACACACACACACACACACACACACACACACACACACACACATACACACACACACACACACACACACACACACACACACACACATTACTAAATAATTATATATATAATTAGTTAGTTAATATGCCAATGTGTTACGGAGAGATCATATCATTCTCTCAAAACTAGTGCGAACGGTCAGCTTTGATGAAGAATATACATTAATCTCGAAATATTCCTCTAAAATATAGTGTATTGTATCATTACAATTTGAAAAATTGACAGTGGCGAGCCAAATGGAGAAAAAATATGATTAAACTATGTGAAACTAAGACTATTCTTCTAGAGGCATATGTAAATCTATTTATTACCCTTATCATTGAAGCGCATAGCTATAAATAGATAAGTATCCCAATTGACCAGCGAACGTATGCGCTAAAAGCAATTGTATATAAATTGTTTTTAATATAATTTATTTATGGCTCAGTACTCTTTCAAATGTTTCATTAAAGCTAAATATAAGTGTAATAAAACAAAGTTTACGTTTTTTTCTATGCTCTAATCTCATTTAACAATAATATATATTTCTTTGAAATTTTTTTATTTCGAATTATAAATTAAAATTGCATCTATCCTCTCATTCCTGAGTAATTCTATATTTCTTTTTACATTGAAATTAATTCTTCAGGAGGCTTTCAGGTACAAAGCAAATAGATTCTTTATATAAAGTAAGCGCTGTTTGTATAACCCAAACTTTGAAATAAAACAATATTAAAATTAATTATCTGATTGATTTACCGAGCCACTGCATGCAAAAAAATTATCGTTTCGTTGCTTGGAAGCATCATTTGTATCACTTGTAAGATAGATATATATATATATGTAGTGACTTATAAGTTTCCTGAAATATTACTTTCTAAGAATCTTCTATTGAAAGATTAAGAAATATATTGACTAAATTGAAAACGAAAAATAAAAAGAAATGGGGGATAAGAGATCATTTGCAACTTATCAATGCACAATTTTTACGGTTCCATCTACTTACAGAAAAATAAAAAGTACATAAATCAACGCGTTGTTTAACGATAGAGACTCACGATTTGTTATATTAATCTTCGTCATTTATAGATATCTTATTACACTAAATTGACTATTTGTTTCGAAAAACCTATCTCTTTTAGTTATAAAATAAATCGTAATTTTTCTGTACTAGATGATATTATATAGATCGTTAAAATTCTGATACTTATAGTTTTAAATATACATTTGTCTAGTCTTGTATTTCTTAAGGCAGGAATTTTCATATTTACAATTTCGTCGTATATTGGCCTTTTCTTGCAATAGCGCAAGGCTTACTTTATCATTCCATACGAATGATAGAACTTTATTCGCACATTCGCGAATATTCTTCATTCTTGCATTATCTATTCTCATTAACGATATATACGTAATAACAGTATAAATCTAAATGTGCCATGAGTAATACAATCTCAGGTTGTACATCTGAAATGAACTACATTTATGCATTACGTCTACTTATTGACATACATGATTGCTGTAAAAATTTACGTTCTAGTGATATTTCTTAAAAATAATCAACT
Organism: Atta colombica; assembly: GCF_001594045.1. Taxonomy (NCBI): domain Eukaryota; kingdom Metazoa; phylum Arthropoda; class Insecta; order Hymenoptera; family Formicidae; genus Atta; species Atta colombica. The sequence goes on from NW_017259370.1 coordinate 1,650,918, forward strand.
TAGTAGATAATTAAATTTGTGACAAGTTATCTTGAATAATAAATAACAATTATGTATGTACACATATGACCACAATGTATCATACACGAAAAAAACCAAGAATAATAGAATTAATAATAGAATCAATAATTTTTATATGTTTTAATATCATAAAAAATTATCATTTTCTCTCTATAGACATCATAATGCATTTTCTTTTAAAACATAAAAGAAATGTATGTACATGTGTGGATATGTGAATCTCTGTGTGTGTGTGTGTGTGTGTGTGTGTGTGTGTGTGTGTGTATATATTCGGATATAATTCAGCGAGTAGATATAATTTGTCACAAATTTATATATGACCAATTTGATATATTTATTTCTACAATTTCTAATATAAAATAAACATTAAACATTGTGGTTATGATTTTCTGTCATACCACTTGAAAGTTTGATCTCGACGTCTGGTTCTTGTAAAGCAAGTGGCGCTTGCCTTGTATCGGAAACTTCAAGTTCCATATTTTTTGAGCGATTTGTTGTCTCCAATGAATCTTGCGTTTGATTTGAAGACCCTGTTTCCTCGAGATTCGTTGACTTGGTAGGTTCTGTAGGCGACGATATAGAGGATGGAGTTGCAACCTCGGAATTTAGTAAAGTCGCATCACCATCTCCTCCATTCTGATGTGGTTTCTCTTCGAATACTGCAGCGTATACAATAAATAATGAGAATTATCATTGCATTCGAAATATAATATAAATATAATTATTTCAATTACTCACATTTATCTAAACTGATAATTGACCCTACAAACTCATTGACAGTGAAAGATGGTGGTTGATCTTCCATTTGTCTTCTCCTTCTTACAAGCCACCAATCAATCAAAAATAATGCCAAAGCTAAAATTTTTATTCCAGCACATAGGCCGACATATCTAAAATAGTTATGCAACAAAATTATTTACATAAAAAAGAAAAGATTTTTTTACATACATTATATATATTAAGAATATAACCTGTATCTAAATTGTTCAATGTCGTATAGTAAACATCGACCTCCCTTTTCTCCACAGGTGCTCTTCCAGAGCAAACACGTGGAATCAATCAAATTACCAAATAATATTGGTGCTGGTATATAGCCAAATAGTCGAAAAATTACAAATTGCATACCCAAAGCAAAAGATCTTTCTTCTTCGGAAACGGATCTATTTAACAATTAATTTGATGTGCATACAATTCATATACTTATATATAAATACATATATATGTACGGCGTAAAAATGCTTACTTACCGTAATACTATCATAAGCAAAGGCATTTGAGTCACAGCGACAATAAATGTCATAAAGAACAAAAGAATTAAAAATGGAAATATAGTTTTACATGGTGAAGTACAAGGACCTGCGGTTGCTACTGGCACAACAGTCACTTCTGCAAATTCTGGTGCAGCCGGTGGCAGCACAGTTAAATTGCCATGTATACCTAGAACATAAAAAATTTCAATATACTTTTCCTTGAGAGTACTAATATATCGAGTACATTGAATTAATATAAGAAAACTTACATGCGCAATTTGTAAAATTTGATTTGGAACTGAAGGCAGTGCAACCTGCATGACACGGACTAAAATAAGTCAAACCATTATTTCCGCAAACCGGTTCGACATCCGTCATTCGACATTCACAACCAAAGTTGCATGCGGCAGTGAGATTTACTTGAAAGGGTTCAGGACCCTTCGTAGTACTGTTAAAGTATGGAATAGTGGTCCCAGCCATTTTTACGTTCTCGCAGCCAAGGAAGAATAACAGACCGTAACACACCAGACAAATTATATTTGAGACGAGAACAAATTGCACTGCACCCTTCGGCCTTAGTTCTAAACGTTTGAGCATACATCCGCCAAAAAAAATTCCGATGCAAGCGCCTGGTATAGCGACAGAACCAGTAAAGATGCTGGCTTGACTTTTTCCTAAACTAAATTGTGTTTCAAGATATTTTGGCAGAAATACCACAAAACCAGACACAATCACCAGCTCCATACATGCTCCTAAACATGTTACAACATAGACTGGATTGCAAACAAGTCTCCACATACTTCGAGGAATATCTGTTGTAAGAAAAAGTAACATTAAAAGTCTATAATTGCCATATTATCTATCACATCATTTATAGATTTAACGATAAGAAGTTATTTTAAATATTGAAACAATAGAAAAATTTACCTTTAACATCCTTGCCATAACCGCTATCATTGATAGTCTCTTTCTTAGGTTCTTTCGAATGCTCCTTTTCCTTCTGTGTAATTGATTTATTCTTTTCTATAATTCGTATTTTTTCCTTTTCACGCTGTAGAGTTTTAGGAAAACTGAAGAACGGTATCGCTACTAGAATGAGAAGCAATCCACAAAGAAGAAATCCGCCCCACCACATACCGACCCACCTATGATCTCCGGGATCTATTTCAATTTAATAAAAGAATTTGTAAATTTATACAAATTCGGCAAAAATTATAAAAAACAAGATAACAATATAATAAAAATATTAAAGATTTTTTCTTACCGATACTTATAATCGTCGCAGAGAATGAATCCATGTGAAAGGATAAAAGATATGCTCCAAGAAGAAAACCTAAAACTGGTCCAAAGGCCGCCATACTATACATACAACCTGAACAAATGAAATAAAAATTGTGAATGATTATTTGTTTATGTATATGTGTTTTATGCAGGGTTGGTAAAGACTAATGTTTTTTTTTTTTAAGAATAAAACATATTGTTTCTTCTTAAATATATTTTTAATGCTTCAAATATGCTTTAAACAGTACTATATATAAAAATATATTTAAAACATATTAAAAATATCAATTAATCATATTTTAAATTGTTTAAAATACGTTTAAAATATGTTTTTTAATCCTGGTTTTATGACATTTACCATAATAAATAAAATACTTGCCAATATATAAAGATGCACTTTCTGGTCTCACGTGATCATCTATGTAAGTAGTACCAAGAGTAAATAATGGAGAGCCACCGCATCCTAGTAGTAACTGAGCAAGTACAAATAACATGACAGGTCCGGCTGTCGATGGAGATCCTTGTATACAATTGTCACCTCTTAAATTGTTATGTGGTGCTAAGGGAGGTGAAGATAACCCTGATGAAAGCCGACCTATAGATAAATTTCCAAGTTAGCAAATATTCAAATTTTCCTTTTTTTTATGCTTCTTTTATATGTGTACTAAAATTTATTATCAATTGAAACTAAATTTAAAAATAGCTAATACGATAGATACTTACCCAAACCCATATCTTGTTCGCGTAAGGATACTCCGCGACAGATATTATCTGAACTAGAATGATTCGCAGTCGTCGTCAAGTTGGGTTCTGCTGTGAAATGTGGCACCATAAAGATCATCGATCCCAGTCCCATTATCACTGCACCTAAATCATAAAATATATGATTCAATAAAATAAACACTTACAGTTAGTCATCGACAAACTTTTCTATCTAACTATGTTCAGCATAAAAATCATACATGAACTATAAATGACAGATTAGTCTTTAAATTAAAAACAAAGATTACCTATCGCTATCCACACGGGTATGTGTCTGCGACTACCGAGATAACTGACAAAAATGACAGTGATGACATTGCCAATCTCGTAAGAGCTTGCAATGAGGCCCGAAAGACTGGACGGGATCTCAAACCTCTTCTCTATGGTTGTTATCACAGAATTGATGTAACCTGAGCTAAGTGCTTGTTGCAACGTAACAAGGAACGACAGGAGAAATACGAACACCTGAAATAATCACGTACATTTCTGAGTATAATTTCTACGTGAATGAGTTTAATTTAATTTTATATTATTATACGTTTCAATATCTCTTAAGATTTTAGAATTTAAAGAATAAAAATTTACAATTCTCATGTATTTGTATATCGAAGTGACTGATATCGGACAAGGATTGTTTAAAATTTTAGATGTGACAGCATTTGCAAGCCACTAGCAAATTCATCTGCATGTGAAAATTTCCGCAATTTCTCCATGTCGGAAATAAAGATAGCATTTTTGAGATATTGTGTATTTTCTTATTTAGCTGTTGTTTATGCATGGAGTTAATTTCATCAACCAGTCATTAAATGTAAGTCAATTTCGTTTTTAGTTCACCAATATAAATAACATGTTATGCTTTAAATTGTGGAACGAACAAAAAAATCTTTCTTATTTTTAAAGCTACTTGTTTTATCGTGTTTTATATTGTTTTTCCGTTTCGTTAATTTGTTTTGTTTAATTCATTCGGATATCGGATAACGAAGTAGTGGGCGGTACTAAAAATCTGATAGTCTAAGTAGTCAACGAGACTGAATTTTATGTTTTGTTTTAAATAAATATGGAAAAGATACAAGGCAATGCGAAGAAAAGAACATAAAATTAATTAGAGTGGATATAAAGAAAGTGAGATCATTTAGCCGGATTATTCTCGTCATTTTGTATCTTATATCTGGAGTACCTATGGAACGCGATTTCTTCGACTTAATCTCTTCTTTCTTTAACGTTGTCTTCTTTCTAACTAATAGTAAGGCGGAGCTAATCAGCATTAGGCACATGCATTGACATCACTCTCTTTATACCCACTCTAAAATTAACTATTAAAAAAATAAAAAATAACGAAATAATAATAACAAAGACAAATGAGGAATATTCTGTTTCGAAAAGTACATTACTTAGGAGATAAATTAAAAACTATTAAAGCAGAGAAGGAGAGAAGGAGATTCATAGACAATAGTGACATCTATCAAAAAACATGTTTATCTAATGTTCTTTTCGGAAGAATATCACTCAGAGAATATCATTTGTTTCTCTTAATATCATTTCTTTATTTTTTGCCTCATATTTTCCCCATATTTATCTAGAACAAAATACAGCCAAATCTCATATTTCTGATACTGTCCGCCACTTCATTGTCCAATACTACTCGAATAATAAGAAAGATTTTAAACACAATTTAAAAAATGAAAACAAATGATGTTTATATTGATGGAACTAAAAACAAAAATCGATTTATATTTAATAATGTCACTGGTTGGTGAAGTTAACATAAACAACAGCTACATAACAAAAACTCAACTGCCTTTATTCTCAATATAGAGAGATTCCGGCTTTCATGTGGACTTGCCAATGCTTACAAATGCTATGTACACATCTAAAATTTTAAACAATCCTTGTTCGATACCAGCTGCTATCCGATACCATTCCCCAATGTAAGTATCCCTTCGAGGATTTCACTAATAATATAATTATTCTTAAGCACGTGATATATGTACATATTTTATACATATAAAATATATACTTTATTATAGATACATACAGGGAGTTCCAAACGACAAATATTTTATAAAGATAAATTCTTTGTAATATTTTAAAATAAAAAATTTAATAGGAAAATATCGAGGCTACGATAATTTTTAAATGAAAAGAGTTTAAAAATTATGAAAGACAGAGTTAGAGTTTCGCATGCTCAGGAATGACAGGATGATCAATGTAGAGATGTTTCTTTGAACTTCATTTGACAATTACAAAATTCATTTTCATATTGTCCTATTGCCTTTTTGCGTGCGAAATTCTCGGTCTGTCATTCGTAATTTTTAAACTTTTCCCATTTAAAAACTACCATAGTTTCGATATTTTCGTATTAGACTTTTCATTTTAAATTATTACAAAGAATTCGTCTTTAAAATATTTATCGCTAGTTTGGGACATTCTATATATATCTAC
>NW_017259370.1:1656773-1660785 GCF_001594045.1 Atta colombica
TGAATGAAGGCCGGCCTACAACTCAGAATCCCACAGTCCTTGGAATCCGGATTAAACGGCGGAGTTTGCGCCCTCTCCTTCTCCGTCCTGAATACTCAAGGAGATCAAACAATGAACGCAACTGAATGTCTCAAAGGAAAAACAAAACAATAAATAGTTTCGAGAGATAAAGATTAAGTTCAGAAAGAAAAGCCAAATCACGCGCAATGAATGAAAGAGGAAGAATGCATATAATGCGATTCATGCAAACGTTATATCGCATTGATTGCACTGAAAAAAAGAGTAAATTTCTTTATATTTATTGTATACAATAATATATGTATAATATTGCCAATTTCTTTGAAATACAAATATGCTGTGTGTAAAGTGAAAACAGACAATACAATTACAATAAATATACATATCTATACATATAACAGTGAACAACAATATCAATTTTACCTGTCCACCATAGAAGCACTGGGATTCCTGCTGTGACATTTGATGATAAAATCTCTGAAAAATAATAGGAACAAGAAAAACAAAGCATGAATATAAACAAAGCATTGCGCTGTCTAATGTAAAGTATACAAATGTGGATTGCGATGCTAACTGACAGAGTAAACTATGCGCCAAAATAATTAAAAGGTCATTTCTGCTAAAGTATACAGAGTGACGAAAGTACTCTCTCGGTGTTTGTAATATTTTTCAGGCATTAAAAGTATAAATATGCCAAGGATACGTCATCATTCAATGGCTATACACGCGTGTAAATTTTCTTTCGTCATACTTGTTAAACAAACTTTCAGACACTTTCCCCGATGAAATTCACTGTAAAACGAATAATGAAGTAACGAAAAGAATACTGAGATAAATTAGGAAGAATAGTGAGGCGAGGTTTAAATCTATTTGACACAAAATGTGTCATGGTCATCACGTGCTCACTTTCTACTGCTATTAGTTATCTTTCGCGTTCCCATAATCGCGATTTTGTCGCATTTGTAGCCATGTCACTTTAGCGAGGCTTTATTGAGGCAAATGCGGAAATACATTTCGCAGTGTGAATATTGGTATCAAAGCACAGTGTCAAAAATCGACTCGAAATGATAGGCAGAATGATATACTTTTTTCTTCATTTAAAGAAACTATTTGTTATAACTAACTACAATGAAAACGACATAATATTGAGTGAATTATTTATCAAAAGAAAGGAAAAAAAATAGAAGACTCGTTTTATCTGTAAAGAAAAAATAATCATAAAAAGAGTGAAGGATGAACGAGAGTTCAAATGGCCGTCTGAAGACGGAGTCATATCATTATTATTTTTTAAAGTCTGACAGAGTCACATTTTACTTACCTATGATCCACAAGGCCGGAACTCGGATTTCTACTATGACATCTTATGACGGTGTCATGGGTCAGTCTACCGGAGGTCGCTTGCAGTGGATCCGCATTATCGTCGGTGCCAGTGCCGACGCTTTCCGCGTAAAGGCCCGTCATCGCGTACATACTTTCGTTACGCCGGTGTCCGGGATGATAATTGCTACCGGATTCGGATCTCTTGTGACCGAAACCGCCGCTGCTCTCGTTCCTTTTGTGGCCACTCTCGGATCGTTTGTGGCCGAAGGCACTAGATATACTCTCGGCACGTTTGTGACCGCTCTCAGGTCGCTTGTAACCAACAAAACCACCCCCTGATTCGGTACGTCTGTGCGCAAACATGCTCGAGCTGGAGCCATTTCTCTTGTGCCCACTGGTAGACGCCATCTCTCTGTCATTTATCTCTTCCTCTTCTTTCGTTCCTCTTACGTTGCTTCGAATATTACGAGTTTACTGATGACATTGTTAGCTGTAATAGAAATTAATAATTTATCATATATTCTACTGTTAACGCATATTTTCTAAAACTTTTAGAGTGCATTGTTACTTTGAAAAAATCTTACTCTTAAAGATTAAAAATTGAATCTCTCTTTTTCAAGACTACTTCAATTTTCACTCTTTAGAATGAGATTTCAGTCCAAAGCATTTAGAAAGTATTATATGTGCTTCTTCATGTAGTCATACAGGTCATAGTATACAGGTCGTACGTGAGATAATGCACTGTCTCGAGAGAGATTACTCTTTTTTTCTATTTACAATCAGACTGTCGATATTGCTGGAGAAAGGCTGGCAACGAGATATGCGGTAAAAAGATGATTCTAGCGAGCTTTATAAAGACATATGATCGAATATCTTGTGTGAGATTTCAGTAGTTCAATGAACCCACTTCCGCAAAGGTCAGGGTCGTTCAGCAACGGCGCGCGAATGATGATAATAGAAAAACTCGATTATCTTTATAGATAATGAGGGAATAACTGTATTGATTGTGATTACACACGATATATTTATTATGCGAACTATTAGATCAAAAGACGAAAAGCGATTGAACGAATTATTCAGACTGTTATTTGGTTTCCGCATGTAGATATAAACAATAAAGATAGAATGTCCAAACCGAATGCAACTTGAACAGAAATCGACATAAGTTTCTACGTTCCAGATATCATCCGGACTTTGTACTATTGAATAATCTGTGTCGGTACAGAATGAGTCTTGATGAGAAAGGAAGAAACAGTATCACAATCTTTCACTTTTCTATTAAATAATCCATTATTCTTTCCGTACTTTTTAATCTTATGATTATGTAAACTTAATGCGTTGCTAAGAAATTTAAGACAATTTAATCTTTGATACAAATTGCAAAGTCAATCTATATAGTAAAAAAAATTCGGTTGCGTATTGAGTACGATATATGTCTGCGAAATGTTGAGACTTTATACATTTTCTGTAATTTTTTCTTTGGCCAATATTATTTTGTGTTTATAATCTTTATTATATATTATTCTGTTGTCGTTCGTAAGAAAATAGATAAAAGAATAAATTTCAACACAACTCTTGTATGTGAAAGTATCCTCCTAAAAATATTGTGATATAAATGGAAATTGCATTATTCGATCGTGCATTAAGTCAAATATTCAATAATTAGACGTAAGTCAGTATCGATTGTTCGACGATACCTAATCACATTCCTACTCATCGCTTAAGTAAACTTAAGTGTGCGAACGCCCGTTATTCTCTCATGTTTTTTTTAGATTATCGATCGCGCACGTCCTTGATTTCCTTCTGTTAAAAAATTGATATGGCTGGATAGTATAGATCGACAACGAATTCAAAGTCAGGGATATCGACGCCACGATGATACGATGATCGTGCAATTTGTCTACACCGTTATCGTAGGTCGTGAAATCGAATTATTTCTGATCTGTTATAAGCTTAACAAAAGGAAACGGGACTTTCAACACGTGTCATGTATAACTTTTCGCCGACCGTCCATTTGTCCAACTGAGTTGTAATTCAGAAGAAATTCTAATTAATTAAATTCAGAAAATTAAATGAAATAAGATAAACATGTCTAGGGCCGACATTTATAGTAGATTAGTTCTTGATGTTATAAGATCGTCTTAAGTAATATCTTCAAATGCTAATATGGCTTACGACTGTACTAAGATGGTCTCAAATATAAAAATCGACAATAAATACCAATCTTTTACACATTTAAGTTTTTAACAAAAACACAAATATTTTATTCTCATTAATTTTCTTCTCCAAAAAATTAAAGAATTAAAAATCTGTTTCTGTAAGAACTACTCTCTAACATTTATAGTAAACTCTGAAGAGTGAAATCTTAAAGATTGAAAACTAAATCTTTTTTTCAAAACTGACTCAATTTTCACTCCTTAGAGATTTTACTACTAAAAAATTTAGAGAGTATAAATGAATAAATACGCATTGTGTACAACATATTTTCGCAGTTCTATCTCCTCTTCTTTCTTTATCAATTTTCCTCAAATGAACAAATACGCATTATGTGCAACATATTTTCGCAGTTCTATCTTCTCTTCTTTCTTTATCAATTTTCCTCAAGTATTTTACACACATACACACACACACACACACACACGCGCGCGCGCGCGCGCGCGCATATATATATATA
>NW_017259370.1:1661998-1665409 GCF_001594045.1 Atta colombica
AATTATTCGGACAAAATTTTGTTTATCTCTGCATTGATGATATTCATGCGACGATATGATCCGACATATGCCAGGCATAAATAGCATGTGTCATTCGTCACGTGCTAAATCAAGGCGTTTCACCTCGAAAAAAATTCCGATAGCGCCATTACTAATCGCAAATAATCATGAGGAATTACTTTATAATGCTCACGATTAGTATATTTCATGAGTCATCAATCTTTATATCTTTCCTTGCGTTCACTTCTTCGAGGACATTTGAGATTCTAGGAATTCGATTGAATTCGAATCTCAACACGATAGCAATCATCATCTGTAATTATCTGACGTATCACTACGGTTAGCGAATGAATCATTACGGTCGCAAACTTTGCAAACTCACAAGCCAAATTACGGAGCACTAGAATCTCTAGATATCAAAGAGCAATGAACTCAAGCATACCGTTAGACCTTTTGATCATTCATTCATTCCAAATCGAAATTTGTAAAAATTTCGTAAAAATATATCTGTTAAATTTCTGAAGATTATAGATATTCTTCATAATCGTTCAATATCAGAGATTATTCAAGGTTCATGAAGGAAAATTTTCATTCATGAGGGAAAATTTTCATTCGATGAATCTCTGTCAAACTAATCATGAGAAAATGGATAATTGATTATAATAAATCCTTAGATTAGCGGCCATCCCATGTGGTGGAGGCTCATTTCCGTTCGGATGTACGAATGCGGAAATGAATGTTGCGGTGTGCTTCGCTTCATTCGCGAATCGATCGAACAGCAAGCTACCAGAAGGCTATAACTAAGTCGACTCCCATCGGTGGTGATACGGCCTAAACCGTCGAGGAATTCATCTATCCTCGCGCGTAGATCGAATGATCCCTCGCGTGATAGAAGGTCTTAGAGTTTCTCGCGCGAGCTCGGCCACTAGGTCACCCTTTCACCCTTGCGCTTACCCGAGCTATCCGTAGACTGCGTGATACTGCAACGTGATATTTCAACTTCTCATTGTTTCTTTTCATCCATTTTTACGTGATAAAACAAAACAAATAGATTACTGCTCACTTTAATGAGTTTTTTACAATAAGTTATTACCTATAAGCTTTAAATCATGAGAAATTGACTAGTCAATTATTCTTCTCACATTCAATATGACTGATCAATTTTTTACGGTATAAGCTTAAATGATTTATGTAGAAAGTCTATTCAAGATATTCATCAAGTACTTGTGATGTAATGAAATATTGTATCGTGTATTTGTACTAATATTATTGCAATGGTACAATCGAGCAATCAATTCACTATCGTGAATTTACGTTGATTATATAAGAATTATAGAAGATACATATCTCGAATTGTCGAATTCTGCTCCAATATGCGATACTGTATTGTAGATCGCGGCACGTAAAGTTTCGATTTACCGTTGCACAATGCCATACCGCTTATAAGAATCGCACCGCCCACCTTCGTGACAGTAGATTATTTGTCGAATGCAAAAGCGAGAATCTAGGCAGTTCAGAGCAAAATCTAAGCGTAGCGCGCCCTACATTTCAGGACTAATGAATTTCTTCTTTATATTAATATTCTTTATGTTTTTATCCATATTTTATGCTTAAAGTTTAATAATTAAATAATTTATGAGTTAAATCTATGGGTAATAGAGTTTGGTACTTAAAAAATATATATAATAGGTAAAAAGTACATAAATCACATGATTTATTCGGATTATTTTGGACTTTCACAATGTAAAAAAAAAATGTCGACAAACATCTATAAAATTTTATATAATCACTGATACAAACGAAAGCTATCATACTGTTGCGCTCTGTTAAAGTTTAGAAGCTCTTCTCTCTCCCTTTCTCTCTCTCTCTCTCTCTCTCTCTCTCTCTCTCTCTCTCTCTCTCTTTCTGCAGAGGGGCATCAAATATAATATAAATATGTACTGCAATGCAGAAAAATATAATGCGACACTATGAGTTATATAAGTCAATGCTGTAACGATAACTAATGCGTGTTCTTGCATGCTCTAACACGTTTAATTTCAGTTTAAATAAAAATTTTTACTATATCAATTCTTATCTTAATCAGTCAAAAATTTCATTATGAACAATTTTAAATTCGATAAAAACAAAATTTAATTATTCCAAACTTTTCTTGTTGTCATTAATTTTCCTATATTCCACAAAGTAAAAACTTGTCAACATTATCTTAGCAACATTCCCTTCCTTCGTTCATTTTCTTTAGACATTTCTTCAGACATTTTCTTTAGGCCTGTGACATTCTAATCAAAATATTTAATGTTTTATTGATTCTTCATATAATTAATTGTATTAACACTCCATATTTCTTCTGGAGTAACGCAATGGAATTTCAATATCCTTGATATTAATCTGTATAACGCTGTTATAATATTTATTAGATATCAAAGAAGCAACGATAATTTAATTCCTTGAGTTAAATAACATTTTGTCATTTTTAATTTTTATCTTCTAAAACTTAAATCTTCTTTTAGATTGAGTATTCACTCTGTAGAGTGAAATCTCACTCAAAGACTAAAAATTGAGCCACTCTTCTTCAAGATTAATTCAATTTTCACTCTTTATAGTGAGATACCACTCTAAAGAATTTCAAGAGTATGTCAAAATGTAAATCAATCCATTTCTGTGGCTAAGTTTCAAAGTAAGCATCGTCATTAACATACGCATTTAGAAAATAATTTTTTTAATCAAAACTAAATTTGATCAAATTTAACTTTCTTTTTAGTTAAATTGTTTAACTCCATAGTTTAATAAAATTAACGATATATTAGATAGAAGCAGAGTGATATGAAATAATTAAAGATAAGTCAAATTAGTTATAATTTATGAAGTTAATTAACAGTGTGTACTTCTGATCATAATGGTTGATTGTATCAGACAAAGCTACGCACATAGATAAACATATAAATATGTTTATATAATTTGTTCCATTTAGGAAAATTAATCCTGAAATGTGAACAAAATTGCGACAGCCAATAAGAATAAAAGTTATTAATTTTGAATTATTAATTTTGAGTTATTAATTTTTCTAATATCAGAATCTTTAAAACTATATACAATATATATATTTTTTTATTTATATATACCTGTGACACTAAAAAAATTAATAACAAAATTAATGATTTTTACTTTTATTGGTGACCGCGCAATTCCTATCTCAAGATTAATTTATATATATTGGGTGATTCGAAATTCACAAATTCGGAGTACAGAATATGATAAAACAAACAACTTTTTCTTTTAGCAAAATTGTGCAATAAATAATTTTTTGCGCTTATTTGTTAACTTCAATCTCCTCTCCTGCAAAAACTTGTTAGACGCAATTTTGCAAAAGAAAAAAGTTGTTTCTTTTAGCATAAAGTATTATGTTCTATA
>NW_017259370.1:1665509-1670747 GCF_001594045.1 Atta colombica
ATGTATGTATGTATGTATATATTGTGTGTGTGTGTGCGTGCGTGCGTGCGTGTGTATGTGCGTGCGTGTGTATGTGCGTGCGTGCGTGCGTGTGCATGTGTGTGTGTACATTTTGCAGCAAATAAAGACAAATAAAGCCCACGTACTACGCGTGGGTTCTCCTGTAATACATTTATAGACGCTCTCACGCTGAGAGGAGAGCATGAATCTATAATGTTTCACATTTGTCTTATATTTTTCGCGTCATAAAGTGTATATAATTATAGAATATGAGAAAAAAATTGTAATTGAAAGTGTTCGATCGACCTTAGCTTTGTTTCACACTAGAACAAGGAAGGTCGTTTATCTTAGTGCTAATTTGCACTTTTGTATAAGTGTGTATATCGTGCTAGGACTTCATCCTAGCAGTACTAGATATACTAAGAAAAATCTAGTTAAAAATGAATGAACATTCTGATTATATTAATTAGAATTTCGACTATTTTAACTAAAATTCTAAATATTTAACCAGAAAATTCTGATTCGTCCATTTTGGAATTCCAATTAATCCAACCAAGATATTTTTCTTAATGTCAATTCATCGGAATAAATATTAAGACACACACACACACACACACACACACACACACACACACACACACACACACACACACACACACACACACCAGTTTGGCTGATGAGAAAATCTATCTGGCCATAAAATCCGATGGAATATTTTTCATCCTTCTCCCCTCCCTCCAATTCATTTTATTTTATGTAATCGAGAGATATAATAGTTTTTAGCGATAGATAGACGTGATATCATCTATCATTCGTTTCATATCAACTTTATTATCGAGTGTTATCATTTTTTTTCTATTATAAAATTTATCACGTAACATAATTCGAAATCTTTTAGGGCTTAAAATTTATTTAAATTGAATGATTTTTATCACAATATCATTTCAACAATAATATTGTCGTTTCAAAATATTTTTCTTTGTACAGCTGATGAGAGGAACATGTGATATAACAATAAATACGCCAAATTTTTCAATTCGCATTAAGAAACGCAACACAGTTCACGCTCGTCTGCGAGAAATGCATTACGTAAGTGTCACGATAACGAAACGACTACATCAAATCAAGAAACGCATGGCGATACGTGACTTTCAATTTTAATTCGAGACTTTCGAAGACACATTTCAAAATCAAAAGGAATCGATAGAATTATCAATCAAGAGAAAACAATAAAAAATTTTCATTTCCTTGAAACTCATATAATATCAATTCTCACTAATTGTAAAAAAAACATAGTAGTACATAAACACACAGTAGTACATTTTACAAAAATGAAAAAAATATATTCCTAGATACTTAATTCGTAAATAAAAATTTGAATCCTAAAACTAGTTGAGGTGTCTTTCTCTGTATAATTAAATATATGTGAGAATTATATTTGTAGCAAAGAGATCATTTGATTTCTACGTGCACGTCTACCTAATTGGTGGCTGCGTGGGCCAATTATCTATGTTAATTGACATAACAATTAATGCTAGGACGATCCGAGGACGAGCGAGAGTTACATTCTGCATACAAAATCAGCATGATATATAACGCGATTAATCAATTATTTGTTCGCAGAAATATTAATTTTAGCGTGTTTTTGTACTAAACTTTTTTTACGATTATATTATAATTTTCATTGGTTAAGTCAAAAACATTATTGTCTTATATTATTGTCTTATATTCCACAAAGAAGAGATGAAATTTAACACATGAGCACGAAATAATGTATCGAGATTCATTTTATAAAATTATTGTGTGCAATGTCATTAACAAAAAATGGATCACAAAAAAAGGAGAGAATCAAAACAATCTATAACATGTTATAAATTCTTGTAAAATATACTTTCCTCTGGCACAATGTTATTTTTTTAATTTACAAAACAACATAAATCTTAAACGTGTACATAGAAGAGTAATTAAACTCTTTCCTTTGTCAAGAAATAACTATGAATATATTAGAAATAAAAATTAAATTTGATTTGATATTTCAACAATATTTCTCTTTTAATTTAGAAAATTCAACTAATACAGATTCTTGTACTCTTTCTGCATTAAAATAATTATTACGTTTCTATACGCAAAGATAAATAAATTGCTGAAATATAATGTGTTAAACGTACATCTATGTCTAAAAAAATATTTAAAAAATAAAAAATTATTTAAACTTATTTAAAAAATTCAACCAATACAGACATAATTCTCGTATTCTTTATGAATTAAGATAATTACTTTCCATATGCGAAGATAAACTAGTTGTTGAATTATTACATGTTATAAGTTTATGTAATATATACTTGCCCGATATTATTTTCTTTTAATTAGAAAATAGCATAAATTTTTAAATGTATAGAAGAGTGAAGAGAAGTAAATATTTTCTTGGTTACAACGATAACCGTATAAGTATATTTTAGATAAAAGTCCAACTCAGTTTGATTTTTCGACTATATATCAATTTTTGTTTAAAAAATTCAAGTAATATAGATAATTCTCGTATTCTTTCTGCATTAGATAATTACTACACTTATATACGCGAAGATAAACGAGTTGTTGAATTATAATATGTTATAAATTTACGTAAGAAATTCTTTACTCGCGTGATATTATTTTCTTTTAATTAGAAAACAGTATGAACTCCTAAACGTACATAAAAAAATAATAAGAAAAAAAATTAAACTTTTCTTATATCATAACGATAATTATGAGTACATTACAAATAAAGTTAATTCGATTTTTCGATATCTCTTTTTTAATTTAAAAAATTCAATTGACACGGATCTTTTTGTATTCTTTCTGTATTAAAATAATTATTAAGCTTCCATACGCGAACATAAACAAGTTGTTTCGATACAATGTAAAAAAAGCCACCAGAGGCGGAGAGCTTTATCTATAAAAAAAACTATCTATAAAAAAAACAATATAATTCTGTACTCTGAAAACAAACTGAAGGTTTCAAGAGGAAAAGTCCAGACATATATCATCGCAGTTTCGCAAACGTTCAAGATAAGCTCACGAAACAGCGGTGTTCCATGTAGCCTAACTTGAAAAACACACAATTAAAAGGAAGATGATGATTCACGCGATGTACAGATTCGAAATGGTGTAAACGTTTCCAACATGAATCGCATCTCGCTACTCCGATCTCGAGGTTTTCGATGCGGCGCGTCGCATCGCGTTGCAAGATAGGTCTCATAGTAGACTCGAAAAACGGGATCTCATGTCATACGACCTAAATCTCACGGACAGATCCGACCGAACGAAAGGTTAGAAAGAGATCTCTTCGAGGTACGGCAAAATATATTAACATGGAGAGATACGAGACTCACGGTAAGGACGCGTCGAGACAGTGGCAGGACACTCCTTTGTATCCAGGGCCGAGCCAAGCGAAAAATCCTCGTGGTTTCAAGACACCGCGTTGTTCTCCAGAACTACATTGGGCGACGCACACACATCAGTCGCATCATTCACCTACAGGAAACAGTCGCGATCGACGGGCTTTCCATACAACTTGCCGCAGGTTCGCGCGAGCCCTGGCGCTCGGCTCCGACAAGTCGGTATAAATTCGTAGAAATCACATTGATAGCCGTTCGAACGTCAGCTCACTTTGAGAATCGTAGACCAGCTGTGTTTTTGCCTGACCATCGAGGAACTCGAGCTCTCGAGCATGCGCTCTCTCGTGCTCTCTCCGCGATGCCGCCACTGCCGCCTGGTGCTGCCCCTCTCATTCAGTTTATCCTACTGTCACTTGGTTCCGTCGCTTGTCACATGGTGTCGTCACAGTCAGCCGCAGTGATTGTCAGCTGTGATTGGTCAGTTCGAGTTAGTGTGGTGCAATCGGTGTAATCTTTTGTCTTTAGTCATCTCGTGTGAAAAAGAAAAACAACTCAGTCAGGACTCAATGATGCTTTAATATCATTCGTTCTTTAATTCTTGGTTGAATCTAAATGTAGAAATCAATCGTAATAAAGGATCGTATAAAGGATCACTGTGCGCTCATTGACTGTTTTAATTATTGAACACATTAGAGGCGGTATGAAGTGTCGCTGCTCCAATACGCTGTTCAAACTGAATACGATTGTTGGAGAGAGAGAGAGAGAGAGAGAGAGAGAGAGAGAGAGAGAGAGAGAGAGATAATGTTTATTAACATTTTAAGACCTCCTGTAAGAACAAATTAAAGCAAAAGTAATAAAAAGAATAAAGAAAACAATTTATGATATTAAAGAAAATTAATTATGAAAGAAAAAGAGCGTTTATTATTATTTTAAAGCTGTGTTCTCTAAGAACACAAATAAATTAAAACAATAATAATACAAGAAATGAAGGAAATAATTTACAATATTAAAGAAAATTAATTACAAGAGAGAGAGAGAGAGAGAGAGAGAGAGAGAGAGAGAGAGAGAGAGGAAAGACTTTCAGCATCTTGCATTATGTAATTTACATTTATTAACATAAGAAAAGACGTAAAAGATTTTTTTCATTCTAAACGAATCAAGTGTAACTTTATTACAGCTAGATTACGATTACATTAAAAGAAATATTAAAGCTTTAAAAATATATAAAATTGCGTGGAAAGATTTCACATTTAAATTTCAATTAATTTTATTTTTTCAATTCAATTCAATATACATTTCATTGATAAGTAAAATACAATTTTAAAAAAAATATCGGGCCCCTCCGGGATTTGAACCCGGGACCTCCTGCACCCAAAGCAGGAATCATACCCCTAGACCAAGAGGCCTGATGATTGTTCAGCGTCAAGAAAGGTAGATCTGGGACATACTATAGTGTCTTACACCATGCTTAGTGCTGAAATACTACCGTATCTCAGATTGTAAAAACTAATGTAATATAATAAATAAAAAAAATATTCAAGTATCGATAAACACAAAAAAGATTTTTATTCCGGATGAATTTAATACGGTAGACTATATATACGCAATAACACATTGTTATTAATGCGAGTTTGAGTCTAAATATATCATCATTTGTTGGTAATTGTATACTAATATATATATATATCCAGCAGTATTTCTTAAATTTATTTTACGAATGATAAAAATGACAATGTTAATTGCTTTTGAACTAATCAGATCGAGCTGGGAACTAGAATTTGTTGAACAAGATACTTGTCTCATAAAAAATTTAAAAGAGCGCAAAAATAAAAATAGAAATTTATATTATATATATATATAT
>NW_017259370.1:1671061-1671870 GCF_001594045.1 Atta colombica
TCGCTTTCGCCAAATAACAAATATACAATCAACAAAATTTTAAGTTTTATGAAAATATACAGTTATATTGTATATATAAATATATAGAAAACAGATCTATCGTAAATAATATTTATAAGAAAATTGAACATTTCTCAATAATGCGGATTGACTTCAAATACACGAGTCAAATGGTAATCGTATGCAAATTTAAATTGGTAATAAATTTCATAATTTAATGATCGTTTTCCTTTTTCCAGCTATATTTAACAATCAATGAGGAATAATTTATTGCTATCGAAAATGAAAAAGAGGAATAAAAGATACAAAAGTAAATGTTAATTACGAACGAGGTATATTACGTGTATATGCATATAATATATAGAACAAGCATTTATTAGATTTAAAATCTGAAAAAACATGAAATATTCATGTTTATCTTCTCAGGATGGTTAGCGAGATATTTTTTTCCGACGATGTAAAAGAATTTTTTGCGATAATTAATCGTTGTTTCTCATTATAGATTTCCTTATTAATGACTCTCTTCTCTCCTTATTTTTCAATTATATCATTAGAAACGGCATAAATTTTTCGGCGGCCCATTTTTTTCAGATAGCTAGGTCACATTTGCCTCGCGCTTTCCATTCATCCGCAACAAGTGTTCTCTAATCGATATATGTCCTGTAAAATCCTTCCAACAATGCGAACAAATTTCATGAGTCCTTCGTTTTTTCTCGTCGATGATCATATCGGCTTTCACACGCTATATCTTTCTTCTTAGAAAATCCATCGTTAGGTAGGATATATACATACATATATATATATATATA
>NW_017259370.1:1671970-1679271 GCF_001594045.1 Atta colombica
GTCGACCATGTTTGCCGCGTCACCGGCCGTTCGTTTCTTCTCTTTCTCCCCTTATTTTTGCCTTAGGCGATAAAATAAAAATTTCATTATTAACAAAAGATGTGACTTCGTTCATCAGCATCATTCTTTATCTGTCGATTCGATGAGATTATTTTTTGTAAGATAATTCCTCTTCATCACTGTCGACGACAATATTCACACTTTCTCTCTTTCTCTATTTCCTATCTCTATTTCCCTTTCATTATTTCTCTCATACCTCTCGCTTTCTCTCGCTTTATCATTCTACGTCTTCGTTGGCCCACTACCCGGCGGCGCGTTGCAATCGATTTGAAAATCCGACGACGCACGCCCTGCGCGTCGTCGCCGCCGCCTGTTGTACCTCCTCCTCATCATCCTGTCTGCCCTCGCTTTTCAGTCAGTGCCATCACTGCGGCGGAACCGGCAGCTGTTTACGAGGACATGGTCCAAGAGCTTGCACCCAGGACCGCCAAGTGGTGTTAGCCCTTTCGCGAAGCGGAACAGTGCCGACGGTATTTCTCGTGGCGACGCGTACGATGTGCCACAGGGTGTGAAAAGGCTACATTGAGTCACGCCCAGGTGAAGACGTATCTACGTTTATGCGTTCCACCTTGCATGTTTCTCTCTTTCTTCTTTTGCTTTTTTCCTCTTCTCTCTCTCTCTCTCTCCCCTCCCCCCTCTTTTTTATCTTTGTTCTCTTCATCCCCCTCACTCTCTCCCCCCCCCCCCCCTCTCGTTTTTCTCCCCTTTATCTCTCTTCTTTTTCTCTTAATTTCAAATCTTAATCGTGTTTGCAGAAAACTCATATTCTTGTATAAAGAGTTCCTTTGTATTAGTTTTAAAAAATGGATTTGAATTCCGCGTACTTTTTTAAGCAGAACTTTTACTAATTTTCTTTAAAATACATTACGATTGTGCATATGTAAATAGATGGTTAAAGGAATTCTATCAAGATAAATAAAAATTTATTTCACATTTTTTTTGCCGAGTAATACCTATTTTAGAACAGTATCGTATTTCATATTGTTCATTCAATACGTATGAATAAATACAATTCCATTCATTCTATTTTATTCATTAAAAATATTTATTATGAGAGATCTGCAAACTTAGATATTTAAAACAAAATTATCGAAGTTGCATATATTTTTTTCGTTTCCTTAATATTTGAGAATAATATCTAAGAAGAGATTAAAATCGGATGATGTATTTGCACAGGCTTTCTTATGTGGAATATACAACAGAAGACATAGTGATCGTAAAGTCTGTTGTAAAAAATTGACTAATCATGATCGAATATAAGGAGAATAACCGACTATGATTGGTCAATTTCCTACGACTTCAGACCTCTTACGATTTCTATTATAGACTTCTCATAAAGTCTGTGTCATACTATATACATTGGAGATTCAAGATTGCGAATTGGAGATTAGAATTCAGTCAATCAGAACAAAATTGAAATTATCTGACTAATTGAGTTCTAATCTCTAATTTGCAATCCTCAATCTCCAATGCATAGTGTAACACAGATTTATGAACAGCTTAATTTGTCGCTGAAAGGCTGCGTTCGAAAATACGCGAATAGTGTATTCAAGTGTCATTTTATTCTTGTTTGATATTTGAATAGGTGAATAACAAAGATAAAATGATATTCGGAGTAGTATTTTCGAATACAATCCTTCAGAGGTAAATTAACATCTCCTTAAGCCTGTGTCATATTACATATTAGAGACTGAGGATTACGAATTAGAGACTAGAACTCCAGTCAGATAATTAGCCATGTTCACCTAACCAAGGTGGTTAGATGAACATGGCTACAATCTGATGTTTCAATTATGAGACATGCACATATAAGCGTAAATAATCGTGCAAAAACCTCTCTTGGGAATAAATAGAGAATTGTGATGTTTGGAATAAAAATCCAAAGCTGGAAATAGTTAGCGACATAAAATTTATTTTTACTTTTATCGTTTTTTCTGCTTTTTATAGAATGCTATATATTAAATAGATATGAAAAAAAATTTTTTTTCTTCATATATCTGAAGATAAAATATAAAAATGTCACAAAAGACAGATTAATCATTTTTCCATTCTTCTTTGTCTCTCTTGTCTATAATAAAAAATAATTCCAATCCGTAACATTTCTGTAGTTGATTTAAAAAATGGCGTAAATTATGCCATGTGTATTAGCTTTTGTTGAATTTAAGTTCGAGTTCGAGGACAAGTACTGTGTATATTTTAGAGCGATGCACTTAGGAAAGTATTTACACTACTCCTAAAAAGTGTTGCTACAAGTCCAAGTATATTTCCGTATTAAGTAATTCAGTAATCAATTGACGAAATACAATTTTACGTTTGACACAATATTTAACACTAAAGCAACTGCAATAACTTTTTAACTTTCATTGAAAATTATTAAAAGAAAAAATTCATTTGTAAAATAAACTAGAATAAAATAAACTAGAATATAATGTAAAGTTTATGCGTAATGAATTCATTAGGTATTTACTTGTTACTATTTAGTTATTATTTGCTCGTTTCAAAATCATGATTATGGCGTTTGTTTTATTTTTCTATGGAGAAGTGTTTGAAGGATAAATAAGTAGAAATTATAATATATAACATAATATAATATATATGATAGTAGGTAGAGATTTGATGTGGATATAAAGATTTGATATGGATTTATAATTATAGGAACATCTATGGGCCGTAATCGGTGGCAAGGAGGCTTGGAGCTGTTGGTGCTCTGTATATTAGTCCTCCATCATATCGTCGTTCTGGCTGATGGCGACGTCGGTAAGTGTAATTCAATACTATTATCCCGCAAATACGAAAATAATAATATTTACTTCTGAAAGTATATTCATGACATGAATACTCAAGTAATTAGTGAAATTACTTATATAATTATATTAGAAAATATGAAAAGAAAAAAAGGGAGAATATTAAAAATGATAATTTTATAAAAATGTGTTTTTCAATCAAGTCGTCTGTCTCTTCTCGTACAGTACATCGCTTCGTCACCACCCGGGAAAAAATGTTTCATATACAGGGTGTCATGAATATACACCCTGTGGAGGTTCCACTGAGCAGACTGAGTAGAAAAGTCCTCTATCATTTTGCAATGTCGCAATAATTAACGAGATATTAACGTTTAAAGATAACCGAATACGCCCGATCTACTATTGCTGAAGATACAGCCCACCGAGCGTTTATTTTGAAACGTTAATATCTCGTTAATTATTGCAAAATAATCTCTACCTACTCAGGACGAGTGGGACCCTATATTCATGGTATCCTGTATAGTTATAAATAATTATATATAATTAGATATAAAACATATCCATATAATATTTTTTCCTGGGTATCTATTTTAATTTGAAATAGATAAGTATTTCAATTTCAAGTTAAAAGTTCTGCAGTTATATACTTTCATTGAATATCTTTTCAAGGTTGTGAAGATGCTTCGCTTCTCTTTGCAATTAATAAGCGGATGAACTTTAAGTCTCCTCTTGGAGTCGATAAGCGAGGCTTTTAAACAGAGACAGGAAATATAACTTTTCATACGTTGAAGCGTTCCACTCGATATATTTCATTGTGAACCATCTGTTATAACATTCCGTGCAATCAACTAGAAACCCTTTGTACGTGAGAAGTAAATGTGATAACATGTAACAAAGGATGAGGGATATATTACGTAGATCTAATGGCACACTGAGAAAATGATATATAATGACTTTCAAATCAGCAAAGCTAAATGAAATAATTCTAATTCTGCTGCTTTTAAATGATATATTAATTGTGTATAATGTACCGAAAAAAATGTGCAAAATTTTAAGACTTATTTATTTTTTTAAATAAAATAATGAGTCTCTCTCTCTCTCTCTCTCTCTCTCTTTCTCTTTTTCTGATAATATTCAAATTTTTTAAATACCTATAATTTTTGAAATTTTGATGTTTTTATATAAGAATCTTTTTAAAATATAATCTCAAATAAAACGCAGAATGCTTTTTCAAAGTATTCAATGAAAGAAAACTTTATTTTCAATCAATATTTTTCATGATGCGAGTATTCATATTAAAATATTAATATTAGTTGTATGATGAGTCGGTACGCCTCAATAGTTGACGCCCTATCAAATTAAAGCATGATATTATACTTTTGTAAGTAACATACTGTTTCGCTGTATTCATGAAAGAGCACTTATTGATTAACAATACATCGAAAAGAAATATAAGAAAAGAAGCAATAAAAGAAAAGAGCAAATCGCGCCTGGCCGTAGAAGTTATTGCTTACATTTCATTTTTAAGACTAAAATACAACGTATTGATTGCAAAAAATATACATATAAAAGTTGTATAATGTCATATACTATAAATGTATATATGTGTATAATAAAAGGAAAATGTATGTAAAATTAATTAAACGTTACGGATAAAACCGAAGAGATTTGGAAGGCTCGGCAATATTAAAGTATAATTACAATTAATCAAATTAATCTTACAGTTAATTTTTATGTTATGTATAATGTGTTGTAATATGCATTCACAATGTTATATCCATTTAAAATAATTTTTAATTCTAACAGATCTTCGAAATTTTTTTAATTGATATTTGCAGGCCTAATGTACTTTGAAATAATGTAGCTTTGCTTAAATTTCAATGTTAATCTGACAAATTAGATTATGTAATGTAAAATTATGTAAGATTGTGAAAAACATTTTTTATGAACAATTTTTTACAATATAGTAGAAGAAAATGGTGGGGGCCACTGGACCCATGAATACCAATTAGGGTTAATTATTAAATAAAGAAAGAATATTAATGTGACTAGACTTTAAAGCTTGAACATTTTTAACTCGTAATATCCTCCAACGTTTGACGTCAGCGGTGAGCTTTTGCGATACTATATTATTCCCAGCGCACTTTTAGAAGAAATCGAGATTAAGGTCGTCGATCTTCATTGATTTCTAGTTATCATTCTCAGGATATTTTTCATTCACAAACGAGGCTTAAATAAATATTATAAATTTATTTGTCACATTCGCAATGTATAATCCTACAAGGTAGAGCAGAGCTATTCCATTTATTTTCAACCTTAAAATAATACAAAATTTACGGCGACAAACAATATCTTTTTATTTTTGCAGTAACGTGTTTGTAACTATCTTATACAATTGTAGTTGTTTAATCTTGAGAGCACAAGTATGACCTTTAAATGTTAAATATACGTTACTCAGAATCATAAGCAATATCATGAGAAATGCTCCGCGAAGTAGCTCCGCTCTACCCTGTAAAGTTTATTATGAACTTATTATGAGAAGATTATTAAAAGATTTGATTATTGCTTCAATTGCAGATATTAATGAAGCAATAGAGGAATAATATTTTGTATTAATAATATTGATAACTTTAAATAATTGCGAAGAAAATTTTGTTGAAAGAAAATTGATTTCAAACTAAGATAAATGAAATCTATAAGTTAATAGAAGGAAATTTAATATGAACTAATCATATTAATAACGCAAGAATAAATTGTATTGACTTTTGTTCGGCTTGAAACACTTCAATTCTTTTTGTAGATTCTTTTTATTCTAAGGAGGTTTTGAAGAAATTATGAAACAAACTGAATTAATATATTAGAAGAAAAAAAAAATAGAAATCTGACGTGATAATATTGATTGAATAAATGATATAAAGTAAATGTAAAAGAAGAAAGATTTTTTCTGATTTGTCAATTTTTAAGGGCTAATTTGGAGTCAGCACGAGAAATAAGAAATGTTCAAAAAAATAATTTAGATATCATTTAATAGATGGTACAAAATTACACAAAATTTTGCTTTGAATTTATTATTTTTTATATACTATTATAAGAAGTCCAATTATTTATTCTTATTCTTATTTCTTATTTCTTGTTACTCTTTATCAATTTTTAAATAAGACTGTCTTACAATTTTAAATTTTTAATTGAGGAAATCTGATCTGTAAATAATAGTACGTATTAGATAAGCAATCTAAAAATTTCTGAAAAACAAAATTTTTAAAAGATAATTCTGTGAATTATCATTATTATTAAATCGTTTTTTAAATTCAGTCACATTCCATCCTTTGTAAAACAAAAAAAATCTCTTCCAAACACATACATACGCGCGCGCATGCACATGCAGAGAGAAAGCGAGAGGAAGGGAAGAGTTCGATTTTCGCCCACGACAGTAACTCGACTGTTATCGAACTGTTCATCCCACGCAGCCACCACCTTCGTGAGCTTTGCGAGATGTCTCTATCGTATGCTGTAAAACCGCTACACTCTCTTACTCTCTCAGATATGTCACGTAACCCTTTGCTTATCTATTCCATGCCTTCTCCTCTCACCTCGTTTTGTCTACTATAATTCTAGATAACTCTTTTGATACCATGAAGCCATAAAAGGTAGTGGCTTGAAATGTGATTTTTTTCTTCAATGCATAAAGCAAAAAAACAATTTTTTATATAAAAAAAAATATTAGAATCAAATATAATAGATAATCTATACGAATCGAACGAATTGATAAATTGAATGTTTACATATACATCGCATGTTTACAGCAAACACGAATGTATATAATAAAATTGAAACGCAGAAGCAATGTAATTAAATCTAGCTATACCATGGCCGCGGTCTGATTCACGATCACAATATTTAAAAATCATTTTATCCTTGTTGTTTGTCAAATATTAAACAAAGGCCGATATTTATAGTCAGATCTTATATTCAAGATCATCTTAAGTATAGTCTTAAGAAATCACGAATTAACGAATCAGAGAGCCGTATTAGCGTCTTAAGATATTACTTAAGACAGTCTTGAAATAAGAACGGATTATGGATACCGCCTGAAGACAAATGATGCTCATAAGCATGAATTGGATCACGACCTAAGTAATTTATAAATTAGTTTTGAGATAGCAGTGATTTTTTTAAGAGTGGCAATAAATTATTTTAAGACATCTGCCACATTTTAAGCCACCACCTTTTACATAATACTACAACCGAAGTGCACATATTCGTGTGCATTTTAATTACATTGCTTCTGCGTTTTAATTTTATTATATACTCGTGTTTGCTGTAATAAAAATGCGATGTACATGGAACATCTGATTTATCTGTTCATGCACTCGATGCACGTTGATCATCTATTATATTTGATCTTGACATTTTCCTCGTAAAAGAGTGTTTTTTATTCATTAAACAAAAAGGCTAATAATAAATATTTATATTTAGTATAATAGATATATATATATA
>NW_017259370.1:1679316-1683144 GCF_001594045.1 Atta colombica
ATATATATATATATATGTTTATGACATGACGCGAAATGATGTTTATTAAAGATCGTATTGCGATATTTATGTAAATTGTAGTTCATAATTACCAATTATTCCAATTAAAATTTAGCCTGTTTATGATTTTGATATACTTGTATATCAAATAAACAATTTAATCTTTTCAATTTAATCTTTTAACAACAAATATCATGTAATAAATTAAATGGCATAATTCAATATATTCTTGCAAACAGTTGGAAATATTATAAATTTTTTATACTATTTACTACTATTTATACCATTTCAAATATTGCTCTTCTATTTCTATTTCTAGGTTTTAATGTTGTATGTTCGATAAATTAATTTTTGTAACAAGTAAATAAATCTACAAGTAATATTTTTCTTCCTTTTTCGATATATTATTCCAGATGCTCTCAGGTGATTTATTTTCAATTTTCTATATGTAAGAATAAACAAGTATAATGACATCAAGTACAATGATATCAAGAAGATGAATGCGTTCAATTGTAACTCGTATTCATTAAATGTATCCTGCATTTTTTTCTAATTGTAAGCTTTGCGCATTCAAATATATACAATTTTATTTAATCATGCAATCATACACAATCGTGTCGTACCTTACTGTGTTACGTTCTTTAATTTTTTACATATTATATATACGTTCTATTGACATCAAATTAATGTAGTTAAACTGATACAATCAAATCCTTAGTCATGAGAGAATTTAATTTAATATTAAATTATGATAAGGATATATAATAATATTGACGAGACAAATAATTTATTTTTATGGAAAAAATGAAATAATTTAAAACGCGAATTGAAAAGAATAATAATTGAAACGGAAATGTAATTGAATGTAATTGAAAAATTAAACGTTGTATAATGAACTGAAAAAAAATTGTAAGAAAAAAAAAATTGATATCGATCTGCCTTGACTTTCTTATTTTCTTACAAAGTTGCAAATAAATTTTAAAAACTCATATGTATCTATATGTATAAACGTTGACATTCCTTATAGAAAAACACGCATGATATATGATAGGACATATGCGCTTTACTTCATATCATAATATGAATATATAAAAGATCTGTCCAGAATTATCCATGATGAAATGTACGAAAGTTATTTTAGAAAATTTGTGTGATTAAATTTTAGTTTCTTCTTAAACATTTTCAACGCCTTGCTATATTTATTCCATAATATCTATATTTCACAAGTTGCAATATAATAGCAAACCAGTCGATTGCTTCGTAAGCAAATGAACAGAACGAAATTAGATTGCCTTTGTCAAAATATTTGCGCGTTTGAATCACTGCATGCTTAATCTACATTTGATACAAATACTTGGAGTCAGCAAATACAAAGCTAATTAATTATTACAATTTGAAAGGCATGCACACGCGTGCGACACACACACACACACACACACACACACACACACACACACACACACGCAGGATGTCTCTTATATATAAACAATTTCTCTTAGCTCTTTGTATAATTTTGTTTTTAGGATGTCTATTCAGCGAGGACATATGTGACCCTCAGACGGAAAAGTGCTTTGACGGTAATAATTTTGTATCTTTCTCTTTAATTAATAATTGATAATAAAATGAAAATTGCTTAATGTCTTTTATTTTATATACATAATAAGAAAATATAGAAATAAATAAACCATTAAAAATAAATTTTCATATGATATTTTAAGTTTAATCAGAGTTTAATTATGTTAATTATGTTAATTATGTTAATGTTAAAACTGTTAGTAGAATTGAATATAACAATCTTTTTGTACAATATTTATCTCAGTTAAGTTTGCTTGAAAGATTTTGCACAATATCAGATTGTAACAAATCTTGTCAGCAAATAAGTTACAAATTTGATGCAGAATCTGTACTGGCAGTGGCGACAGAATGTTACAAGAAATATAATAGAATTTGTTTATATAACAATAAATTAGTGGGACGGCAGAAATGCACAATTGCAAGCAGTTTGCACATAGTTTAACACAGATTGACAGTAGATTCGAGATCGAGCAGAATCTGCATTCGACAAGTTCTACTCAATTTACTGCTAAGCTGCTGTTATATCAAGGCTTTGCCGGCAAAACGAATTTAATACAACAGATACAGATAATACTGAATCTGTTAAATTTTTCTGATCAAATTTGCTGCCAATCGGCATTTTGTGAACAATTTTGCTTTCTGGACATTTTTTATTAACATTATTTTTTTCAGATCTGGCATTCGGAAAATGTATACCTCGGTACACGAATTTAGAGAATGAGAATTTATATCAGTAAGTTAACGAGTTAAAAATCATGTCCTTAAAATTATGATTTATTTATAACATTCTGCATGAATTATTCGCACTGAAATGTCTACATCTCAAATGTCAACTCGAGATATATAGAAACGCAATGTATGTATATGGACCAAGCGGAATTGAATTCTTTTTCCGATCGATTAATTTTACATTGGATCGTCAAACGGTCTCGCTACTTCGTCTTTATCGTCTTTATTATCGTACACCTACGTTTTAGTGCGATCAACACATAAAATAGCATAATCAACGCGTTATTGCGGTGTAATACAAGTCTATTCTATATCCCGCAGATATAATCTTGATATCGATGAACTGGAGCTGCTACACTCGATGAGATTACAATTGATGAAACTTATAGAATCTAACGGATACAACTGGAAACATCCATTTACTCAATGTATTGTGCAAACTTCGTTGCATAATCTCCGATATGGGTACATAACTTTGTTAAAATTTATAAGTCATAACGAACTTAAATTTATCAAAAGAGATTATATATGTATGCACTGATATGAGTTTTCACATTTTCAATATATATAGATTTTAGAGATGTGTCACCATTTTTCTCATCATGTAAAGTTTTTGCGATAAAATAAAAGAAAATTATACGCTGCTATGTGCTTGCTAAGTACTTAATTTTTTCAGGTTAAATTAAATGTGCATTTTTAATATTATATCACAGAAACTTTTAGACCAAAATACTATATGGAAAAATAATGACATATCTGATGTGACAAAAAAATTAATAAGTAACAATTATAAATTTGCAAAATCCGAAATTTATGTGTGTGTGTGTGTGTGTGTGTGTGTGTGTGTGTGTATAATTTATGAAATTATTAAATCATATATCGATGTATATCGATTAAAAATATTTAATAAAAAAGAATTTGGAAAAATTTTCAGACAAAATGATGCTCGTGATTTTCATCTCTGCGAATATTTAAAGAAGTCAAGTCTCGATGAACAAGATGGATTTATTGACGAAGTTAGTATAAATCATAAACGCGTTTACATGTACATTCTCAACTACATTGAAAAATATTTTTTTCTGATAAAGTAATCAATTACTGATAATGCTATAATTATTTTTTTTTTAAATATGTAACTGGTCGCAATATTATTCCGTATAATCAATCGATATTCTTTATAGATGATTCCAGCAGTCGCCATACTAAGAATCTCTACGGATAACGAAAACCCTGAGAGTAATTTAGCCGATGTTTTGTATCGTCCCACAGACATTGAGGACAGGTAGGACTTACCTTGTTTAAAAAAAGGTCGATTAAAAATAATACAAGCACATTCTAGAATTTATATGTTGTTATAAGCTATTCCAGATTTAAAAAGTTTTTAGTAATTATTTTATTAATTTTATATTATATTTGAAAATACAACCGGAGATTTAAATAAAAAACTAAATAATATACATGAATTATTGCATTTATTGTTAAAAATTAGTTACATATATTCAAATATATATTCAAATACAATGA
>NW_017259370.1:1683244-1688641 GCF_001594045.1 Atta colombica
AAGTAAGATATCGATTTTCTATCATGAACGTTAATTATTGACATATACAATCAGAAATCTCATCAAATTTGTTTTTTTTACAGATCTGGATACATGAAATGGCGAGATGATGAGAGTAATCAGGCTTCAATCAACAATGAGAAATTTGACAATGAATACAGAAATTCAATGAATATGCGCGAACAATTTTATCCATCTAGAACACGTCGATTCAGCTTCATCGATGATTATCAAAATGATGTTACCGAGTCACTTGAGGATACTTTGAGAGATGAAACATTGCCCGAGGATGATAATGAAAATATTTCTAACACGCAACTTTTGTCCGCGAATTTGGAATTTTTGCAGAACGAAAAATCGCCAGATTACACATTGAAGCCTTCCTCCGAGACAAATGAGAGGGCGTTCTCAAGAAAATATAAACATCGGAAGAAACCACTGCGTTTCGAATTTTCCGATACTGATGTAAAAAAGGGAATGATGGGAAGCGATGAGGATCTTGATTATGAGAATAGCGAAATTAATGAAGAGAATTCAGCAAATAGCGAGAGATCCGACGTGGATACTTCTTCGAAAATACGAGAAATGTATACTGAGGGAGGAGTTGTGCGACCTAGGAAATATAAAATTACATCCGATGCAAGTGGTAAGTTTATCACTTAATAAACAGGGCTGGCACGTATTTGAAATACTTTTATTTGAAAAACAGTACTTATAAGGTAATTGTATTTTGTATTTTGTATATTTCAGTGGAGCACATGAAAATATTTCATATTTTATATTTCATGTGAGCATATAAAAGTATTTTGTATTTCAGTTATTAATAATGAAAAATTAAAAGTATTTTGTATTTGTAATTTCATATATTAAGATTGACAATCAACCTTAATCTATTTAAAGTACAAAAAACTTTCAATCTTTCGATTTTAAATATAAAATATATAATATTTTCATGTACTCCGCTGAAATATAAAATATAAAATACATTTATTTTGCAAATACTGTGTTTTAAATAAAAATATTTCAAATATATGAAATATTTTTACCCACTTCTGTTATCTATATTGAGGATTATTTTAATATCTTTTTATTATATTGAAATGTATTTGACGCAGGAACTGTATATGACGAAATGTACGACGATGATTTAGATGCACTTTTATGGAGACGAGAGTTGGCTGGCTTTAAACGCAGGGAACGTCTAGACGTTAAAAAACCTGGACCGCCGTTTTCGACGAATAATTACGCATTTAAAACCCAATCTTCGGCTAGTAAGTAAAGTGTACATTTCCAATTAAATCTGCATTTGATTTCAGTTTTACAATTAATTTTTCTTATTATTTTGAGATGGTCCTTATTAGTAAAGATATCCTAAAGATGTAATTTACAAGATTTTTATTTTGTTTCATTGATTTTTTGCAGCCCTTCTTGACAAAGATTATTCCGAGATAAATAATCAGGATGTAAGTGTAATTAAGTTGATATTTTCTATCAGATTATAGTAAGTATTCCATCAATATCTTAGTAAAATAACAAAGTATATGCATATCCTTGTAGAATAATAACGAAATATATGCACCATTAACTAAGAAGGAATTAAACAGTAATATGTACAGAACAAGCGATGGCCAGCCAGAAACTTACAAGAATGTTGACTTAGATTATGTTTATATTGAATTTGAGCAAGAGTTTCATACATGGCTTGAAGGAGAACACGTGGTTAATAAGGTAGAATAAAATAGAACATAATTCATAATATTTCAAGGAGATATTAACTATGAATAACTTTAAAATTAATGTAAAATTTTTGAATTTTTAGGTCGAAGAACTCCTGGGATTGCCTTCCGGAACGTTAAAAGACATACGAGTGGGCCGTGCGGAAGTAACATTTAAAGTGATTCAAAATGACAAAAATTACAACGCAACCGACGTTGTTAACAGCATCGGTACAATTTACGTACTATACTTATTTTATATGAATACGAATTCTGATAAAAATATATAAATATTACATAAATTATAAGATAAAGTAAATTTGTCTCCGTAAAATGTATTTTAAAACTTGTACTAAAAAATGTACTTTGTTTTAGATAAAATACGTGGTAAATTACAAAATGCGCTAGGAATAGAAGTTATTCGAGCAGGTATAGGCGATAAGGTACTATAATAAATATATATCTTTTTTATCAAGACAAATTAAATAATTGCCAATTTGTTGCATATATTAAAATAAAATATTATTTTAATATTATCAATATTATCAAAAAACCACATTTTTTACAATAATGAAAAGCCAAAGATTAAATCGCAAAAGAAAATAATATTCAAGCCACATTTTTCTACAGACTAAATTACCAGCTACTCTGGAGGTAGCTAGAGAGAGCGATACGAGTTCCAGTTTTTTCGGTGCATTAGTAGCTGCTGGAGTTGCGGCTGCGATCGCAGCCGCAGTAGTTACGCTTATAATTGCGCGTCGTCACGCCAAATGTCGAGCTAAGCTTGCTGGACTGGCTACTCCGGATCCAGAAGCATCCAAGGACTACCAAGATCTATGTAGAGCGAGAATGCAAGCGAAACAACCGAGTGAAAAATTGGAATCGCCACGTATCACAAGCTTGACGCGCGAAAATGAATCCAATAATATGTCCTCCAATCGATCCAGCACATCCTCTTGGGGCGAGGAACCTGCTCTCACCAATATGGACATATCAACCGGTCATATGGTTCTTGTAAGCATAAATAATAAAATAAAGAAAAAAGAAATGTTTTGAATATTAGAAGAATTTTAAATATAATTTTTCGAAATTTTTGTCGCACTTGATTAATTTGAAATTAGTTATTTCGTGTTGATATTTCTCACTTTACATCAAATTCATATTTGCAGAGATATATGGAAGATCATTTGAAAAATAAAGATCGTCTGGATCAGGAATGGGCGGCATTGTGTGCTTATGAAGCTGAACCATCGTCCACGGAGATCGCGGAGAGCGAGGCGAATGTCAAGCAGAATCGTCCCAACGCGGCACTTCCCTATGATCATTCTCGAGTAGTCCTCAACGATCTAGCAAACGCTAATAATTCCGACTACATAAATGCTTCCACAATCGTAAGTATTTCTGTGATATTATTTTTTGCATTATTCCTTCAGTGAATCCTTCTGAAGCTTAATGTTTCTTTTTTAAAACTAGCTATGTTTTATATATATCTAATCATATTAAACAAAATTCGCAGAACACGGCGAATGATACAAACTGTCATTCTCTCTTTCATTGTAATCTTTTATAACAATATATATTTATTATATGTTGGAATGTGTAATATTAAATAATATTTTGTTTATTATAAATATTTATTATAAATTATATCAAGTGCATAATGTTCATGTAAAATAGGATTCAGGAGGATTATATTTCAACACGCGAAAAATTCAATTCATGATGTAAGAAATGAAAGATTATGCAAAGTTGCAAGGTAACTTGTGTAAAAATAAAATAAATATTTTCGTTTTCACGATAACGTTGCTGAAATACGTACGACATTCGGTTTTCCGGCTGTCATCACAATATATACATATAGAAGTCGGTAAGTTCAGTCGATGGGCATGTCAAATTGATCGTTTAAAAATCGCAAAATCGTTCTCGGCACAAATAAGGCTGGCGCTTGCGGTAGATATCTTTTTTTTTAATTAATGCATCTCTTAACACAAGCGAACGAACTAGCATGTTTATCGAGAGAGCAAGCTTTGTATTTTTTAACTGCACAGTTGACAATGTATGGCAATATTATGTTTATTGATATATCCGTGTCATAAATGAAAGATCCAAAGAAAAAGTAAAAATTAGTAATAATAGAAATTGAATAGGACACTTATATGCTACCATTAAACATCCCTGAGTGAAAACAATGGAAACGATCCTGCTATAAATCATCAAGAATAAAAGAAATGATAGTTTCTTCACACATATTAAATTCGAACTGCGATTAAGTTTATTAAAATTACGCTTCTTTATTTTGATAAGAATCAGGAAGGAAACAATAAACAATTTTGACAATAAACCTAATTTATCGTTTATAACGGACTGAGCGTTTAACGAATTTTTTGTGAAACCCACAATTTGTTCATTTGTTCGTTGCAGACGGATCACGATCCTCGGAATCCGGCTTATATAGCCACGCAAGGACCATTACCGCAGACTACGGCTGATTTCTGGCAATTGGTTTGGGAACAAGGCAGCGTGGTAATTGTGATGCTAACACGACTTACCGAAGAAGGCCGTGCCATGTGCCATCGTTATTGGCCTGAGGAAGGCTCGGAGCTCTATCACATCTATGAGGTGCATCTGGTGTCGGAGCATTTTTGGTGCGATGATTATCTAGTGCGCTCCTTCTATCTGAAAAATCTGCGCACTTGTGAGACTCGTACTGTCACGCAATTCCACTTCCTCTCCTGGCCGGAGAACAGCGTCCCATATTCTACAAAGGCTCTGCTTGAGTTCCGTAGGTTTGTGTCGATTTAACTGATATTTTGTAGGGAGCTTCGCTTACGCGAAGTGTTCTTATTATTATATAATTCATATTCTCTCTCTCTCTCCCCCCCCCTTCTCTTCATATTATTATATAATAATTTATTATACTGTAATTGTTTAAAAGATTATTTAATTATATGTGATGATTATTTAATTATATGTGTATATCTATATAAAAAGATCAAATTGAACGATTTAATTGAGAACACTATGTTTTATACATAATTATTTATATATTATTAAGAATCAAAGAAAAGAATGATACTATAAATACTATTTTTTTGTCATGTCTAAAAATAACTTTTAAAGTTATTTCGATTTTTCTCTTTCTAGAAAAGTTAATAAATCATATCGTGGGAGATCTTGCCCGATAGTCGTGCATTGCAGGTATCTATATTTTTATATTGAATATTTGAAATATCAGTATGATGTTCAGTGTATTTTCATACTTAATCTTTTTACAGTGATGGAGCTGGACGAACTGGTACTTACTGCTTGATTGACATGGTCCTAAACCGTATGACGAAGGGAGCGAAGGAAATTGATATCGCAGCTACTCTCGAGCATATTAGAGATCAAAGACCGGATATGGTTGCTACGAAACAACAGTTCGAGTTCGTCCTGATGGCAGTGGCGGAAGAGGTACATGCGATTCTCAAGGCTTTACCCGTATCGTCAAATGAGAAATCCGTTACGGCTACCGGTTCTTCGCCACCTACGAAATCGGAGCAGTGAAGTTAAAAAGTTACGACGCAAATTTAATCCTAAACGGTATAAAATTCAGGCTTGACAACATCTTCCCCGAGGAAGAAACGTTTCATATATAATTCATATATAATTCATATATAATTATATAAAATTATATATAATT
>NW_017259370.1:1688741-1691674 GCF_001594045.1 Atta colombica
AATATGTCCATATATATAACATTTTTTCCTGGGTTATTAATTCTAATAAATTTAGAAAATCAGATTTTTTTTATTTTTTCATGTTTGTTTACAAATTTTCTGAAAAATTAAAAAAAAATTATTTTTTTCCAATGAAATGTTTGAAGTTCTGTTTTTCAAAATTTAATTGCAAGAAAGGTTCTAGATAACATTTATGTTGCATAAGATATTTAAAAGACGTCTTTTAGGGTTTTATGTCTAAAAGACGTCTTTTAGATATCTTGTGCATGTTATCTAGGGAGAAAGAAATTTTTATACAATTACATGTCGGCTATTTTATACTGTTCAAGGTTAAAATAATTACAATGAAGATGCGAATGAGGATAAAAGGTATCTATTCTATTAATTTCGATGTTTCATGAAAAAGCTAAATACTTTTACTAGCTGTTTACTACGATGTACCCTACTGGAGTAAAAAGTGAATCAATCGGTTGTTGGAATTTCGTTGGAATTTTCTACACGCTCGTTACTTCCCAATTGACTCGCACCTTCGCGTGATTAGTTTTAGAGTGCACCAATTATCGCGAGCTTCTTTCGTATTCCGATTGTATTTCCCCAAAATATGAAAAGAATGATAGTCGATTTAAACTTCTATAATGAGAAATATATGCCATATATATCGAAGAGAAGTATTAAGTTAAATACACTTTTAATACTTTTAATTTAAGAACATTATGTAAAGAGAGGGAAAATAAGAGCGATACTTCTATATGTTAAGACAGTGAAATATTAACGTGGTGCATGAATTTTAAATCTTTTCTTTTACTGATGGCACTGTTTTATTATATCATATATGACTAATCGCGTAATGTCCTCTTCCGCTCATTCAAACGCGGCCTATTTCAAGAATCAAATACTAGACAACAGACAGACGGATACGTTAGGTGTTTTCTCGAGACATACACAATGTATCGTCAACTGAACGATTATTACACTGTACGATCGATCGATGAAACAACGGAAGATTTTATACTAATAGATTCAAGTCTAACTAGCACCTCGATTTTTTATCATTAAATGCGGACGTTTGAGATTTTATTTATTTAATACTAGAATTTTATTATTATTCAATTCATTATTAATCACGGACTGCCGATTAGACTGGCTGCATTTAGCATTAAATATGCGGTGTTAATACAGACCGAGATTTTTATTATCTGACGTGAACAAAATATATTGTTTTTCGTAGAAAGTCTATAAAATATTTATATTAAAATCATCTATTATTTTAAAATTTTATTAGAAATGCATCACATATCGGTCAATTTAACTATAATTATTTAAACAATAAAAAGATAAGAAAAAGTATTTAATAATAACTTGTAATATTACTAATACAACAAAAAGGGATGGAACGTTTTGGCTTACTTAGCCATTCTTCAATCATCAGAGAATTAATTCATATAAATGCAAATTTTGTATAACATTAATCACATTTCGAAGCGCTAACATAATGTTCACGAATGTTCACGAGAAATCGAATATTATAGACATACTCATTTTTTTTTAATTTTAACTTTTTCAAAATTAACGAATGTAATTAACGTCTCTCTCTCAAAATGACAATTTAATATTGGGAATCCATATGCAATTGATATCTTAGCTTTGCAACCTATTCTGTATTTTAACATTTGGTTCAACTGTCATTACAATTGGGCAATGAGCCATGGATTTGTACATACATACACTCAGGCTGCTGTAATAAACATAAGAAACATAAGAAAGAAGTTATTGCTTGTAAAAAATGCGATGTGCCTTGTGTAATTTGTGTTTAATATTATTTAATACTATTCCAAGATTTGCGGATTTATGGATTAATTCTTTATGATGGTTGAAAATGGCTAAGTAAACCGAAAGTCCCATTTCTTTTTGTTGTAATATTAAAAGTTATTATGAAGATTATGCGTTTCGCGGATTTCTTCCGTGTCCAAGCACAGTATCAAGCTGCTCCTTGCCCTGATGAAATAGACTGCAAGATTCACGAAACATTCTTGGCATTCCAAGAATTGATCTGAATACGGAGGAAACGCATAATCTATACAGAAAGCAACTGTGGAAACCTCAAGAATATTAAAAGTTATTATTAAATGTATATCTTATTTGCTCGTTCATAGACTTTTTCTTATCTTTTTGTTTAAATAATGCAAAAAACAAGATTTTCTTGCGTGTACATTATTTATGTACACTGAATTACTCCTACGTGCTCTTCGATTAATGTGCTTTAAAATAGCTTTAAAAGATGAATTTTTTAATCTCAAATTCAATAAATAATAATTAAAATCAGCGTAAACCAATCAGCTAAGTCAATTGCACGGTACCAAAATATACGTATATATGACAGAATATAAGAATTTACATTAATAAAGTTGTATACATTTTCGGAACAGCCACTTTCTAATTAACTTCATTATTTCCTTCATAAAAAATTAATATTCTATATATTTATTTTATAAACAAATTGGATCATTCGTGAAAGTATATATCAAATTTGAGATTGTATACTATAGAATTATATATTTTAAGTACGCGAATGATCGATCGGACAGCCATAAACATATTATATCAATTTGCAGAAAAAAAGATAAAAAACCGCGTAAATTTGTATTATGAAATCATTTAGTCAATCATGTATGAATCAACATTTTGTTTTCAAGAATTATTATAGAAAAATCGGTAATATGACTTGATGTTTTAAAGTATTATGTGTGCATGTGATCATTTTGCTGGGAAATTATATAGCTTGAATACGATGTTAAATGATAGAGATGGAGATTTACATACGTAAATGTATGTCTAAAATTATATCACTATTTTATTACTGTTCGGCGATTAAATTCGTATTAAAATTTTTTACTTTTATTCTCTACAAATATATATATATATATATATATATA
>NW_017259370.1:1691774-1692189 GCF_001594045.1 Atta colombica
ATATTTTATGTTGAAATTGGTATTAGATAAAATCAGTGATAAGTTTAAGAATTAATGTTTCGCGAGCCTATAATTAATTGTTTAACAGCGTTACATGATGCAAATATTATTTTAGAAGGGATTTTGAAAAGCAGGAACACTAATGTACCTTAAAACTGTGTCAAACTTCGCTTGGTCACCGCAACTGAGTTTGATTAGCCTTCTTTAGCACCGACTGACTCACAAAACAAATTCTATATTTTTATGTAAAGGGATGACTTATATATAAATGATAATTATATAAATCTATACTATGTTATCCAATATATAATACTATATATATATGTTGTAAAATAATAAATCGATCTATGTTCAAGCCATGAATATGCTTATATATTTCCTTTCGTTCATATTTTAACAAGTACATTATATTTAA
>NW_017259370.1:1692289-1696754 GCF_001594045.1 Atta colombica
ATATTTTTTTATATTTATCGATTATTAATGTTTAGGATATATAATTATATACAATGAATATGTAAACGAAATTCTGTTCTGGAATCATTAATCTTTTATAGGGCCACTTTGACCAACTCCAATTAACTTTAATCAATGATTAGTTGGAATTGATTAATTGCATCAATGATAAGTTGCAATATCTCATAGTTTTTTTTTTATTCGAATGCGTGTGTAGCACATGTAGAATAGAAATAATCATAACAAATCCAATTAACTTAAAATGAGAAAATAATGAAAACTTGTACAAGCTACATTATTATAATAAATTTTACCTCAAATCATATTAAAACCTTGAGAATTAGATTTAAATGACAAGACATACTTCAATTTTCTTATTGTCGATAAGTGCATGACAACGTCTCAGGAAACTCTGGATCCCAAAAACCTTAAAAAATTATATTTTATCATATGTAATAAAAAAGACAAGGAAATAAAATTTTATACCTTCTGGTGTATTTGGCCTTTCGTACTTGTGTCGATGTCGTGAGCATTGGTTCAATCGTTTTTTTAATTCTTCTTTTGACAGTGATAAATTCTGATAATACTGAAAATCAAATATGAATTATTTTTCTACAGAAAAAGTATTAAAAGCTTTTTGTACTAATATACATTTTATGTAATTATTTTATGTAATTATTACATATTAATATTGTACATTACTTTTCTGCATTCCCAGCAATCAAAACCATTTAATTTTTCTCTATCAGCTTTACATTGCATATTGCGCTGTTCTGGAACATCTGCCTTTCTTTTTGGGAATCTGTAAATAATATTTTCATTAGATACATATATAAGAGCAACTTACATTAACACAATTATTACTAACTAATACCTACACCTTAAATTTATTCAATAACACTTTTTTTTCAGGTGGCTTGTTTTCTGAATCATCTGTTTCATCCTTTAAATTAGCAATGTTATTTTTCTTTGCAGCTACTGGCAGATCAAAAAATTCATCTTCGTAGGCAAAGTCTTTTATGTTATTAAAATTCTGTATTAATAATAAATCTTCCTTTTGAGTTTCAATAGAATGTTTTATTTGAACATTGGTTTTATTATCCATTTTTATTGGTGAAAGATAATTTGTGCTAACTTTATCTTTCAATGTCTTAACTGTATTAACTGTATTCGTTAAGGATTTATCATTGTCTATTTGTGTAGAAGTATATTTCGGCGAAGGACATAACCCAAAATCTACATTAATTGTCTCTGGAACACTAGGATCAGGTCTATGATTAAGATATTTATTTTTATTCGGAGAATTTTTTATTATACTTCTTGCAGGATTTTTTCTCTTCAATTTTAAACGGCGCTTGACTTTAGATGTAATATTTTTCTGTGTAGGACTGACCTCTATCACATCTTCAGAAATGTCAATACTGTTATTTGTAGCACCTTTTTTAGTACTTGCAGTAATACTTGCATTTTCAGTAGAAATTTCTTCAGCATCTTTTACTATAGAAATTTCTTCAGTAAAATTCTGTTCGACATTATACAATCTATTAACTGGTTTATGTTTATCTACATTTGAGGCTAATATTGTATTTTCATTACTTTTGACTGGATGAAATGCAAGTCGAGATTGCTTCAATCTCTTTCCATCTGGTAAAAATGTGGTTTCCACATGATGTGTTGTACTAATTTCTAATTTGTGATTATACTTTGAAGAAACTTTTTCACCATGATGTGTCTTCATATCTGAAGTTGAGTCACTGCATAACATTTTAGATAAACGCAATTTCTTTACAGATTTAGCGCCAGTTTTTGAACGTATTTTAGAGAATATTGGACTTTCTGGCCGATTATTTTCGTTGGTATCTTTGTGCAAAAATTCACTTGTATCTGACAGACTAGGTTCTGGATCGGAATTAAAATCAATCGAATTTGTAACTAATCTCAATAATGGAATACAAGATGGAGTACTATTTTCTTGCTCATCAGCATTATTCGATTGTTGCGACTGTTGCGAAGTTACTTCATTTTTTATTTTTGTATCAATCGTCACTTGAGATGAAGAATGCAATCTAAAATAATAATATGTTTATATGTATATTATACAATATATGATATATGTATATGCTATACATGCACATACTTTTATTACACACTGCTAACTAAAATATTATTAGAATTTATTAAGTTATGTATTATATATAAGTTATAAATAATTTAAATTTTGACTTAGAATCTAAATTATATAAATGTGAATTATATAAATAAACAATAATTATAAACTCACGCATTACACTGTTTATACTTTTCCTGTAACTTTATATAATCTTCCCACAAATCTGTAAAACAAAATATTACAACAATTATACAAATCGCTTATATAAACAATTCAGTATATAAATAGCTTTTAAATATTTAGCTACCGGCATGAATTAAGAATTAATTTAGAAAATTGTTTTCAAAAAGCATATCATAATGTTTAAATTTTGGCGCGTTTTCCAATGTTTAGTGATCTAGTAAATTTTGGATAGTCGTTTGAAAATTTACTAGCAGCGTTTGTTACAAGATTCAGATAATTATACTCGTATTCATAGTCAGGCCTTATATTTAAGGCTTCCTTAAGTTTATCTTCAGATACTCTACGAATTATTTCATTGGCTACTAAGCAAATAAATTTAAGGAAACCTTAAGTATAAAGTTTGACTATGAATACGGGCATTAGATCTGTTCGCGTTGCTTACACTTTTGGCACTCGACATCTTCGTTT
Organism: Atta colombica; assembly: GCF_001594045.1. NCBI lineage: Eukaryota > Metazoa > Arthropoda > Insecta > Hymenoptera > Formicidae > Atta > Atta colombica. The sequence goes on from NW_017259370.1 coordinate 1,695,051, forward strand.
TGTCTCTTTTCAAGACAAAATATGTATCCATCTCATTTTAAATGCAAAAATATTTGAGGATTTCATGCAACGCGAACAGACCTATTGACTGTAGATAGCAACATAAATCAAATTTAATATTTTCGCGTGTTTCATAGATCTGTTCACGCATAAAATCCTCAAATATTTTTACACTTAAAATGAGATAGATATTTGGTGGTTTCCCTTTGAAAAGAGAAAGCGAAGATGCCGAGTGTAAAAAGTGCAAAAGCGAATAGACCTCATATGATTCGTAATGTGTTCACACAGCTTAAAATCCCTAAAAATTTTTGCACTTAAAAAGAGATAAATGTATATTCAGGCATTGAAAAGAAAGAAAGCGAAGATACTGGATTTGTTCACGTTGCTTGCACTTGTTGCATTCAGCATCTTAGCGCTTTCTCTCTCTTTAACGCCATAAAAATAAGATATAATGAGATAGTTGATAGATAATGCATAAGAATGATATATTCATGTATCTCATAGGTGCGATCAATCGAGACGCTATTAATGCTATTAATTTTGTCATTCTATCTTCATCGTTAATTAGACGTAAAACAAAAATAGAACGACATAAAAAGCGCTAATAACATCTCTCCGACGCACTTTATATATATATATATATATATTTTATACGTTTATCTCATTCTATCTTAAGCACTATCCGAACATGGCAGACCAATCAGAAGCTGACTAAATGACCAATCTCGATCTTACTTGAGTATTTCTATATGAAAGTTTTCCAAAGTATTTATAACTCTAAATTGATCAATTCTACGATTCTAAAAATATATAAGTTCAGTATGAAGTATGTGAGTAAAATGTGAGTAAAATGTGAGTAAATATAATAAATGTTATTTTTTAAATATTTTAACATTCCTTTAATATTTAATAGAAAAAGAATATTAATTAGATAAATGACAATAAGAATATATACCTACTTTGATAATGTTCAAATGCTTTTTGCAAGATTTCAACATAGCTCTCCATTGCTTTTCTCGCAGTCTCGTTCTGCGTCAAACAATTAAACTGCAGAATTATTGACATTATTGTTTGGAGTACACTTCGAACTTTTCGAAGCAACACGTGTATCTGATGTATCTTCCCTGTTTTTTCAATGAATACCTGCTTAAATTGTTCTCAAAAAATCGTAAGTGCATAAACGCGATCTGTCTTCACAATGTATTTTTACTGATTAGTTATACAATTTTTAATATTTATTTGTACGATCATCAACGTTTCGACACATTCCAACCCACGCCGCCATAACAGTTTACTGTTACGTATGTATGTACGTATGTATGTATATGATGACATGTATCAGATGTACAGTCATCATGTACAGTCAGCAATTAAAAGATTGAAATCATTTTTTTAAATCAGTTTCGGAATACAGCCTACTTCTTTCTTATGGATCTATAAGTAATAATCATTCGAGCAGGTTGCATTTTGACTCATTTAAAAAAGTGTTACAACCTTTCGGTTGCTAATGTACAAATACAAACTCAGGAGTTCAGGACCGTCTAATCGTGGGTGCTATAGATATAATTCCGAATAATTTTTGAAATTTTACAGAAAAAAAGTAAAAATATATCTGAGAGCCATAAAAATATTCATACTCTGATCAATTGAAAAATAACACAATAAGAATTCACGAAGGCATATGTATATTCATATATATATATA
>NW_017259370.1:1696835-1697275 GCF_001594045.1 Atta colombica
TATATTACATACAATAAAGTGCATAAATCGATGCTTTGATTTAATAAGCCTTGAGATTCATCCGTTGACATCTTTATTATATTAGTCTTAGCATATATGTACATTGTATACTGTAAATACATTCGTAATAAATAAGCATTCGCAATATATAGTAGTATCTTATATAAAAAATCTTAAACGATAAATAAATATTCACATTTATAATGTTACATAAATTTATCAACGTTCCTTCATAACATCGCCTAATTCTCTTGAAATAAAATTCTTTCAGGAGATTAAAATAGAACGCAAATCTTTTTGAAGATCTCACATCGAGCATCGTAAACAAAAGTTTTTCTTTTCACCAGAATGAAAACAAGCATCGGAGTTTGAGTTCCTTTTTAGATTCATCTTCCCACTCGCAATATGTAATGTATATATGTATATATATTTGTATATAT
>NW_017259370.1:1697361-1700297 GCF_001594045.1 Atta colombica
ATATATATATATAAATATATATATATACACATGTGTATCACAGACCTTTCGTAATGATGCAGGAAAGAAACGTCAGAGAATATTCTTCAACGCATGACTGATCAAAAAATAACTTGGAAATAATCGGTATCATTAGCAATTTGGTAAGTATCATGATAACTATAATACCATTGTCATTGGGAGAGAAGTTGTATTCTAATTAAGTATTTGTGGTCGCATATTATACAATTATACACTGAACGTGCACTTAGAACTAATGGAGTGATAATGGAGACTGTACACAAATCGATGATATGATTGTATCATCTTTCTCGCACGCTCGCTCTCGCTCGCTCTCTCTTCCCTCAGTCTCTCTCTCTCTATGTCACCAGCATAATTTGAAAAATAGCGATTTATAGATTCTTTCTAATTTCATACGTACACACACATACAACATACACGAAACACGGTCATGAACCGTACGATTTTGTAAAATCACATTATGAATTAAAAGTAGATTGTTGCGAGGAAGTCGAGGGCAGGAAAAGGTTTTGCGCCAGGTTGGATTGTCCTGGCGGTTTATTTGACAATAATCGGCCGATGGCAGACGCAGAAGTAGCAGGATTATAGACGTTATCCAGACCATGATACGATATGAGCGCCGACAAAGCGCTCCGAACACCAGCAGTAGCCAACTGGGACCACCTCCAGTGAGAGCTCACGGCATCGTCGCCGGCATACACCGCGTGCGCATCAAAATTGCCTGGCATATGCGGTGTATCTACAGGAAAAATTATTTATCAATATCAATGCAATGGATAATGCCGGGAGTATTAAGTATGCGTATACCTAGAAGAGGTGGGATCAATATGGGAAGATGAGGATCCAGTTGTCCACCTGGTCGAGCGTTTGCGATAAGACGAAGCTCTGCGCGTAGATCCCCCAACAACTGTACCACTTTGGAATCGCACTGTAAATATTATAGATGTTAAGAAATTATAGATGTTAAGAATTAGAAAAAATTTTATATTCTTAAAAAATATTTCCTTAATCTTTAATAAATATAAAAATTAGAGATATTAATTATTGTAAATGAAGCGATTATCACAATTGATATAAGGTACATTATTACAGAAAATTATCTAAAAAAAAAAAAATCTCTTTACATAATTACCTCATTCTGGTCTGACCGCAACGCGAGAAGATCGTCGACCCGAATCGGTTTTCCCTGATTCAAGGCGTTCGAGAGAACTATCAGTCTCCGGGATAGATTATCTTCTGTACACTCCAATGATTGATCTCCCTTCAGATTCGACTGCGATTTAATGGGTGAAGTATTAAAATAGTACGATGGCGTAGACACTATGTACGGCCCGCTTTGATTAAACAAATTATCTTCACCATAATGAGCTTCTGCGCCAAGCCTGCTCGGGTATGAGTTATAGCCTGCTTCCATCTTTAGTCGTTTAGAGGACCTGTAATAAAGTTACAGGTCATGCGTGAAGATTTGATAAATACGATTTAAATAAAATAGAAACGAATGTACATAATGAATGAAATTGATTCGTCTGCATTTATACGAAATTCATTTATAATTGAGTGATTAATAATATTTTTTAAATTTTTAATCATTTAAATATTTATATACAACTTGTTAAGAAAAAACTTATGAACATTATATTTAACTTGTTAATAATTAATAAAATATTGTTGTATTTAGTCTAAAGAATAATGAAAGAATAATGGAAGATCATGCAACTAGCAAGTCATACAAACGTGTTAAAGCAAGCTCAATTATATATGCACTAAAATTACATATATACATGCACATACGTACGTATTAATATATAAAGATATAAGCGTAAAATTATATTTATTGTTTATTTATGTAACAATCTTGTAGAACAATGAAGAATAGCAAGATATTTCCTCTTCATTACGAGTTGATGCATCGGTGTACATACATATAATATCCTATATAAAACAATATTGTACAGCGGTTGTTATCGCTATACACTTCAATAATCATTTGGTTAGCTCAAGCGAATGGGTTATATGATTCACATACTTGATAAATATGAGTAAAAAATTGGACACACTGGATGTAAACACGTATTAAGATTTGAAGCTTTCATTACCTATTATATATTCTTACAAGTGTTACAAAAAGTGTCCATTTATAATTCAGCCACAATTATATTATCTCCTGAAACATAATTTTTTCCTATTAGATATTGTGCCAATTATGTTGTTTGTAATTTATCTAAAGTTATATATGTCACTTTTTACATATTCCGCAATATAAAGTGATATAGGCACGTGATATAGTTATATTAATGTTTGTCATGTCTATATGAGACAATAATTACTATATATATATATTTTTCTATATGCAATATACATTATGTATTAAAATACATATCTATATATATATGTGTGTGTATTTAAATTATATAAGTTTATATATTATATATAAATCCATTTATAAATTATTCTAATTAAACTTTACATTCTTACAGAATTTTACAACATTCTAAGGCATTATCTGGTATATCACGAGGTAACTGCATTTTACGTATTAATAATGAAACAATATTTATTATAACATTATGAATGAAAATATAGGGATGTTTATATAAATCTTTTTTTTTTGTTGAATATGTTCGTATAAACAAATTTTTGGAAGATTATATTATTTAAAAGAGAGAATCTATTAATATCGAATATTACAATTTGAATAATATAATCATTTTTTCATAAACATAATCTTTTACTATGTATTACCGATACAAATAAATCAAATAGAGATATACACAAATAAAATATATTAGATTTTAGACACTTATTGTAAATTCTTGAATAAAAGTTATATGTAAAAATATGTGACATGTTTTGAAACATTATATTTTTCAAAGCATTTTACATCATTATTTATAAATGTATATGTTATATATATA
>NW_017259370.1:1700518-1702107 GCF_001594045.1 Atta colombica
CATACATACACATATAAACATATGTGTATATAGACACACACATATAGGTATATGTATATAATATATAAATAAAAGATGTGTCAAGAGGCATAAACTTTGGTATTTAAAACGATTTTGTATATACTTATTTTATATATACTATTACATATATTATTTATGTACATATGTATGTATAAGATTTTTGATTGATGCATTCCGTTTCATGCATGATGTATCATTTTATCCTTCTTTAATATTCGAATAATATCGGAGATAAATTATTGTACATTATGTACACCATGCGGAACACATTCTTTACAATAAAAAAATTCGAGAATAATTTTTATTATATAGAGAAATGCATATATATATGAGAATGTACAGTATATGTACATGTATTTAATAGTATATCATAAATACATATAAATTAATGTTGTTTAAAAAAAAATCTATTGAAAGTTTTAATATTAATTACTACTATTTAATATAATAAACATTTTAATATTCATTCTATATCATTCTCATATTTATACTATTGGTATTGTGTTTGATTTACTATCAAAAACATGATTCAAATAATTATATATTAAAGAAATGAAACATTCGATTTACCTGCCTTTATTTCTAAAAATAAATAACGAAAAAAAGTTATACGTGTCAAAATATTTGTGGAATAAGTAAAAACAGTAACATATATTTTATGATTATTTTACATATATTGAATCAGTGAACGCTAAATAAGTATTTTCCATGATAATTGTCGAATGCTGCTTGTTGGATCTTTTTGAAGAGATATTAATACACATAATGTGTATATATACATATATGTAATCATAAAATAAAAAAATACTAGAACCTAAAAAATTTTAATAATAATGTTTTGATAATGTTAAAGATTCATTCACTGTTTAAAAAAAATATTTTAGGCGAATATCTGAGTACGCTTAAGTATATTGCAGCATTCGAATATTATTTTACAATATTATTTTGCATGACATTATGTTCGAAAACATCCGAAGACTGAATTCCATCATAAAAATAGTGTCAGTTAACGTAACGCACATGCAAAAAAAAAAAAACAAATAATGTAAATACTAAATAAATACACAATGATTCGCCAATCGTATATTACGAGAAACTCATCAAAACTATCTATAATATGAATCACTAAATTATAATACGGAGGATGGCTAGAGGATGATTAAAGCATAAATGTACGCCAAAAATGTGAATGTTTGAATAAATCAGATTAATTATAAATAAAATGAACAGAATTAAAGTTAACAACGATTTTAGTCTTGGTCTTCTCGTATTCGCTTTCTTCAATCTTCCAATGTAGCATATCCTTTGTACCTGTATATCTTGCCTATATATTTATATTATAGAACTTTACAGTTCAGAATTCATCTATTTATACATGTTGTTTTACGCTTTACTTACAGGTATCTAAACTGAAGAGAATCTTTTTACGAAAAACAGCAAGGTGAAATTTTTCACTTTGACGTGACCTCTATATATTTATTTACAATCATTATTTCTTTCAATTATAATTTTTTCCATTTGTGTATGTTTAAATATAAATACAAATATATATATATATATATTTATAT
>NW_017259370.1:1702266-1733819 GCF_001594045.1 Atta colombica
TATATATATATTTATATATAGAGATATTCTAAATCAATCTCTAAAAGAATCTAAATCAGTACGCATATGCACAAAAATTATACACAAATGTTCCTCATTTCAGTATATATTAACGTGAGCGCATGCATTATATATTTCTTTTTGGGATATACATGCTATTGTATATCGTGTATACATGTATGTTTCCCTTTCGTATATTATTGACAAGATATATACACATATCTAAATAGAAACTGAATAAAGATAAACTGATAATTTAATTTTTACAATCGTCCTTAGAAACGAATGGTAGACTGAATCACAGTGATTATTAGGACATATACTTCTTGTATAGAAGTTTGTACGTTATAAGTGGCGATTATTAGGTATATTGAGGATTATAATAATAGTTATCATAAAAATCATTTCATTATAATCTTTGTAAATGATTCAATATGTGGAACGACAATTAACCCTTTAGCTGCAAACGTTGTATATACTTTAACACATAACTTAAACCTATCATAAATATAATTAAAATCGAAAATTTTGTAGTAAGAGAGAAAAAGCTATAGAAGAAATTATATTCATTATAAATTTATTACATTTATTTTATATTAAATCAATTAATATGAAAATAATGAAATTGAGCTATATTGTACTTTTTTATTTCTAATTAAAAAAAAGTTTTACATGATGCAGCCAAAGAGTTAAATAATATATCTTGTAACGGTAAAATATATTATCGCCGAGGCATGTAGCGTATGCCCTGAAAAATACATATGTTAAGTATATCTCATACAGTCTATCAAATCAATCGTTTAAAAGTAAACAATTTTTGTAGAGCGAAGCCACGAACAGAGAAGGATGTTTCGTGCTTCTATTTTCCATTGTTCTGCATTATTGGCATCGTCGTGTTCGAACGACTGTGAACGAAACTAAAATTAACTCGTTGATTCATTAAGTTTAGAGGAAGAAAGGTCGACATGCAAACGAGAATCGGAAGGAACACATAGAAATACTACTACATTTTCTTTTCGATGTCACTTCTCACTTTCAAGAAATTCTCGTTACTTGAACAATACATTTTGCTAAAGAAAATAAATGCCAAACACAACTGTCGTACACAGCCATCTAAATGTCTAAGCAAATTAGTTTTCAATTGGCATTAAGACGTACATTTTAGCAACCCGTAAATTAGATTTCTTTACGGCTTTACTCACCCCCCGACATCTGACAGATCATCCTTGTTGGGACCTCCTTTATTCGGGAAGGGAAGCAGAGGCAATTTTGTTGTAGCACTCTCTTGCTGTTCCCGTAACAAACGCTTTCGCTTTTTACTCCAGAGTTCATGACAATCTTGCCAAGTTGGAAGTTGTGGCGCTGGCATCCTGATATATTGTGAAAGTGTAATACATTTTATAAGATTTGAACGAAGAAACATACATATTCCAATACACACGAAAGGCCGACGCAAAAAGATAACATACTGTTCGGGCTGAACGTTTTTCAACCAAGCACTTTTAAGCGCATCAGCTGCCGTTATCCGCTTCTCAGGATCCAATTCCAACATTTTATCCAGGAGATCCAAGGCTGCTCCTGGCATAAAGGCGAAATCCTCTCTGAGACGTCTCCTATGCTGCTTTTTTGGCTTAAGTGTATGCCAATGTGGTAATTTTATCACAGAAGGCCATACAGCAGGAGTGGGCGTCCCACAAACCCTTGAAATCATCTCTAATTGCATCATATCTACATTGGCCTAATAAAAAATTATTCTTGTTAATAAAAAATTATCCTTATTGTTAATAATAAATTAATATTGATGTTTTTTTAGCTTGAGAAATGATTATTACCTGAAATAAAGGTTTTTTAGAAAATAATTCTCCCAAGATACATCCACAACTCCAGACATCAATTGCAGGTCCATAACGCTCTTCTCCTAGTAAAAGTTCGGGGGGTCTATACCACAGAGTGATCACCTTATTAGTGTACGGTCTCTGTCTATCTTCTGCATTATAAAGTCGCGCCAATCCAAAGTCGGCTAATTTGACTTCGCCCCTATTGAAATTATACATTACATTATACTGAGTAATTGCACAAAACAAATTACTCAATAAATAACGCATATGTACTTATTATTCATCAATATATTTGAGCATTTGATATCCCGGTGAAGAAAATTTTTGCTGTGACAATAATTCAAGCCATCCAACAACTGTTTCATGATACTAGCATTATTCATTTCGTTGAAATCCACCATGCCAGATTCTAATAGACCCATCAAATCATGGTCCATGTATTCAAAAACTAAATAAAAGGAACCTTTATCCTAAAGCATAGAAGATGACATAATTAATTCATTCTATAAAAATTAGAGATTGTAAAATTATTATACACTCCTTGACAATTGAACATGTTTGTCAGTATCTTAAATCAATAAAAAATATAGCGTAGAAGATAATTAAATTAGCATTCTACACTTAATATACAAATAGCAAGTTCTTGTTCTTTTTCTTTTTATATATGATAGCGATATCTCACTATGTTACTATATCACATTTCATAATATTCTATTAATAAATAAAACACCGACAAATATATTGTAATACAGAATGCTACAGATTTCATATAGCTATGACTAAAAAGGTACCTTTCGGAAGTCTAATGCATCTTGTTTGTCAGTAACAATTTCTCTAAGATTAACAATGTTCTTATGATTGAGTTGTCGCAGGATTTTTATTTCTCTGACCGCCGTGATAGGAAAGCCTTCCTTCTCATTTTCAAGTCGGACTTTTTTCAAAGCTACCATTACACCGGATCGTTTATCTCGTGCTTTATACACTTGTCCATATGTACCCTCTCCAATCTGAGCAATAAATTCGAATACGTCGACGCATCGTTCACCCCAATCTTTACCGCCGGAAGCCGACATGGGAGCGTTACAGTTTCGCGATCCTCTGCGTTTCAGTATTTTCGGTCTTTTCAATTTTGGTTTCGGTGCCACTCGTTCAACTTTCAAACGCGGCGGCGTTGCGTTTGGATCATCTTCGCCGCTTAAGTCCTCCGATCCAGGTACAACTATAGTTCAAGTGATAAGATAACGATAAGTCAAAATGTCGTTAGTAAACATTAATGATATAAAGTTTATTCGAAAACTCACCTGGTGGCATTGGCAGATCTTTAATACCCTTTTTTTGCATTGGTTTCGTTGATGCCGAGAACTTCAACTGCGCTTTGCTGGGAGGACTTGGAGAACGGCTAGGTGGAGAATCTATGCTTTCCAAATCATTCTGATTAATGCCAGGTGGCAAAGGTAATCTCTTTAAGCTTTTGGTCGTGAATGTTACTATGGGAGGTTTGGGAGGATCTACAGATTTAAGTGGTACAAGATTATTGGGTGGATTAAATTTTGACATGATTGTATTGGGCGCTGGAACAGGAATAGGTGGAATGGGTGGCGGTGGAACAGACATATTGGGCAGAATCGACGGGATTGGCGGCACTGACATGGGCATAGGAGCAGGCACTTGCCCGCCAACCAAGACTGTTGCAGGTTCGGCAGGTTGCGGCAATGGTGGTGGTGGCGGCGGTGGTGGTGGTTGCACTGCAGGAGCGGGAGCTGGGAAATTCGGGCTGTGTGACATGACGATCGGACAATTGTTGGGCATCACTGATGGCGGGTTAGGCGAAGTATGTACAACTGCGTGAGAAGCAAGCGGATTGATCGCAGTAGATATCGGATTAGGTAATGGTACATTAGGTGGTTGACCAATTGGTGGCAATGGTGGCGTTTTGCACGCTATAGTGCTGTCATCGCTCGTCGGAACAGGAATATCGGTTACATCAACCACATTATCGCCAGTCTTCGTGTGCTGCTCCTTGTGATTTATAGGTCTGTCTTTATTGTCAGTGGAAGCTTTATTCTCGGAGGATGCATTGCCACCATCGCCGTCCTTCTCGTCGGAGCCCTCTATAATTTGCACTTCATCTTGATTCCCGACCTTTTCTTTTGCAGCCTGCAACTTCTTAAATGCCAATTCTCTCATATTACGGTCCTTAACAAGTTCTGCAAACAGACTGGTCTCGCTAATTTTCGCTTGTACTCGAAGATTTCGGGCGGTGATGCTCGATGGGCTTCTAGCTCGAGATCTATGAGGAGAAGGAGAAGGTATTCTAGGACGTGGGCTCTTTGATTTGAGTTTCCTCGAAGCCTTGCAGGATTTGCTGGGTGAGCGAGATCTCTTTGGAGTGCGACTTCTTCTGGGACGCGAACGTGACCTCGAGCGAGACAATTTCCGCCATCTTCCTGGACTGCGCGATCGTGATCGAGACAAAGGTAAATGTAATCTAAAATTGAAGAAATTATTATGTGTATGTGTGATAAATTTATTTACTGCAACATTATGTTTCAATACAATAGAAAAGAGTAACTCTCGATAATGTACCTGCTCCCAGTAGGACTCCTTGTCGATCTCGATTTTCGTTTGTCCCTCCTATCCTTATCATGAAGCCGATGGCCACGTCGATCAGATTCGTCTCGTCTTTTACGTTTAGGAGAGATAATTCCACTATCCGCTCGTCGTCTATGGCTACTTCCGGGACTCGGGCTAAACTCTCGTCGTCTGACGGTAGCTGGACTTGGGCTGTGCCTAAGTCTATGGAGTACCGGAGTAGGACTAAAGTCTCTTCTTCGTGATGGTGGACTGTGATCCCTTCGTCTTGACGGTGGACTCGGGCTGTGCGGCTTCCTACGATTTATAACGATGTGTCCGGGACTAACGCTGGTCCGGCGCGTTATATGGATACTGGGACTAAGTTTTTGCCGATCAGGACTGCTGTGCTTTGGCACGGTAACTAGTCCTTTATTCAAATTCTCCGGCGTTGTGGCGCATGGAGGCATTAAAGGTGTATGCGGAGATTCTATCTGCCGCGTTAATAAAAGAGACGGTGGTGTCACATTGCGAGATTGTCTCGACAATTCCAATTCCACGTCGTCACTAGGACATCTCTGTTCGCGCGGCGTAGCCGGTGAAATAGGCGACATGTTGTCCTTGAGTGGCAACGGTGGTGATTCGGACCAATTAGCGGAAGCAATAATTGATTGTTTCTCACGACTTGGACTTGAACCAATTTCCTCAGCAATACCGTGATGCGGGCTTAAGCTATGAGAATGTCTCTTAGATTTCCTCTTCTTCTTTTTTCCTGAATTTGACGAAGGGCTCAAACTTCTTTTCTTCTTCTTTTCACGTTTATGTTTCTTTTCTTTTCGTCGGGCGTATCGCCTCGATTCTTCTTCATATTCTGGTGTCGCACCATGCATTGTCGTCGATTGTGGTTGCTCATTCGATAAGGAGTATCGCATATCGGAGTGTCTATGCTGAACCGACGGTGTTGGAGATATGCTGATAGGCGACGCTCCAAGAGCACGAATTGGGCTACTGCCATAATATCGCCTTTGAAGAAATGACGATTCAGGTACTTCTCCGTCCGTGTAACTATTGGCACGACTATCTTCCGATTGTATCTCTCCCGCTTCAGGCTCTGAAAGATCTTCGCTACTTACGTCGGAATACTCGACCAACGGTTTTACAACAGATGAAGCTACAGTTGGAATTGTCTCTAATGACTTATCTCGTGAACGTTTCTTCTTTTTTTTTCCAGAACTCTTACTTTTGCCATGTCTCCTGTGTCGCTTGTCAATACCATCGAAGCTGTGACGATTCACGTCGCTGCTCGCACTGCCTCTTCTTCGTGAACGAAATCTCCCATTACGTTCTGCCCGCTCAATATCACGAGTGCTAGGCATGTCACCTCCTATATAAATAAAGCAAATATTTCAATAAAATTATATACATATATGTATAAAAATGTATTATATGTATATATATATACAGACACATAATATATTAATTATAAAAAAATATTTTTATTGTACACTAACCTAAAGGTAAAAATAAAAAATTTCATAGGAAAATAAACAATAGAGTCCTGTTTACATATTTATTATATTTTAGACTGTATTCTTTAAACACACACATACACATAATAATTATTAATACATTTATAAGATTTCTATTGTTTTGATAAAATATTAATATGAGTATATATCTATATATACATACACATTCATTTTATTTTTTTGTAAAAAAAATTTATATGTGTAATAATTTAAAAAATTTATATGTTGTATCCTCTTTGAGCATATAGAGGTAATTTCACATTGCGATGTATTGTCATCAGCCATCGCTGAGAGCAGGAGTAGGGAAAATATCAACAGGAATGAACGTGAGGCTTTCCTTTCTGGCTTACCCTGACATCAACGAAAATGATCGGAAATAACAGAAATAACACTATTGCTTGAACGTGCCTCGACAGTGTCTCGGCACTCTTGGCAGGTCTCGGGGCCGATCGTCGTGGATATGTATGACACTCACGCGCGATCACAATCACACACATATGTGCACACGCATTCATGCATGCAAGCAGGCAGGCATGCACGCACGCACGCACACATTAACGGTGCGCACGTATATAGCGAAATCGTAAGAACGACGCGTTTACCTTGCGAGCAGAACGATCGCGTTATGCTAATAAGCCGCGTCGCATTCGCTCGGATTCTCAGCCGAACGCGAATTAACAATGAGCGTAATAGAGAGAGTGAGGTACGCGGAACCACGAGTATCAGGAGAACGAACTGGTACGGCCGCCATTACTCCTACATGGCACGGACTCGCCCAGTTTCTTTTTCCGAGCGAAAGTTTCCGACGATCACTGAAGAAAATCAGGGAAACGACGCAACAACGGGGATCACAATCGTACTTACGTGCGATGTATGTCCTGCAACGTCGCGGGGAGCCTCGATGTTGTTCGCATCAGGGCCGAAACCAATGACGAAAGGTCGATGAGAATGCGTAATGGTTACGTCGTTTTCCTCTTCGCGCAAACAAGTTCCAGCACGTAATTCGCGGACGACCGATGTTCCCGGCCAGAAATGAATCTCTGTCGTGATCGTACAGAGTTCAGGCGATCATATTTTTATGGTTCTATCGGCCGATCGCATCATGTCTCATGTGTTTTCTTTGGATTGGATTCTGGCTCGCTCATAAAGGCCTAGCTCGACCGAATGCCGTGGAAGCCATTAACCATTAGCACGTCGTTTCTGTGTGACGTAACGTCTTCGCGACAGTCGGTGTCGCCGCGTAGTGGCGCCAGAAAGAACGCTAGAAGATTGCTGGGAAGAGATGATAGAAATCTAGAAAAATTTCACATTACCTGCGATTAGAGTCCCATATATAAAAGAAATCAGACATCGGACCTCCATTAGAGTTTGAATCTCCATTTCCAGACACATAACAATACATAACGATTGAACAACAAATTATAGAATATAAGGACAGTTCAGAAAGCTGAAACAAGCGACTACTAGCGCGAGTTCTGATTGGCTATCTTTTTTCTACTTTATATTTTTCTGCCTAGGTCTGAATCTATTTTTAGAATATAAAGTATTCTATTGTGCATAATGGCGGCAGACTAAACTAGAATCGAATATTCGCTCCAAAGTTAATAGAATATATTAGCATTTCTCTAATAAAACTTAGGACACCTATCTTGCGCGCATGCGCGTCCGCCATTAAGGGGAACATGATTATGAGATAGAGTGAGAAAACAACAAGCTATTTTACTCGTATTTTATTATCGCTTTCGTTTCTTGAATATGAACTAATAAAAAATCATCGATGTCTTAAAAGCCGCGACACAGACACTTTTTTGCATAACACATAACATATAGTGCATAAACGAATCAACCAATCCAAATTTTTCCTTTCCTCCTTTCACGGAAAAGAACAATTTTGATTGGATGATTTCCTTATGCATTATATGCGTTATGCATGAGTCTAATGGGTTTTCTACAATAAGCCATAAATTAGAAGTCAGAAGCTAAAAATTGACGACCGTGATTGATCAATTTTTTTCTGATTTCTGATTGATGATACTAATGGCTTATTGTAAAAGATCACAAAGCGAGGAACACAGACTTTTACATAAAGCATAATATATAAGGCATAAGAAATCTAACCAATCAGAGTTTATTTCATGGAAAGGAAATAAATGAAGGACTTTGAAGGCCATTCCGCACAAACTTGCATAGCCGCATAAACGTATGCATAAAGAAAATTATTCAATCGCATTTCTCTTATAAAGTTATACGTAAAATGTGATTATGCGGCGATGCAAGTTTGTGTGGATATACTTTACTGGATGATTTAAAAGAATAAACCAATAACAGCGAGCGCTCACGGATCTACTCCGTTAATCTACAACAGTTGAGTCTATTGAACGCGACCACTGCTTATACTATGCACACTCTTATTAATAAAAACGCGTTCTGAATACGATTCTGTAATTTTCAATACTCATAATGAATATCGGAAAAGTACAACAGATATAAAAAATATCACTATCTCTCATAAGCACTTAGACTATTATTTATAGTTGGTTCTTATTTTAAAACAGTGTTAAGTAATGTTTTAATGTATTAATATGATTTTCTGATTGGTTCATAATAAGACTGTACTTAAGATAATCTTAAATTTAAAAAATTGATTATGCCTAAGCAGAATAATAAATTATTATGATAGCAAAATAATGTCAAAATGATTTCAAAATAGTTAAAAGTCATTAAAAAAACATTAAAAGTCATTTCTGATTTATTTTAATGTCATTTTGATGTTATGACTTCTGTTCTGTTTGAATGAATATCCGGTAAATTCCTGAAGATGCGCAGTAGCAAAGTAATGGCGTCCAGTCCACGTACTTTGCCTCTAAATGCAACTGACAGGAATTGAAAAATCTTAAGTCTATTTATGTTTTTTTTATTTTTTGCAGTTTGCACTCAGCATTTCTCTCTCTCTCTCTCTCTCTCTCTCTTCAACCCAAATATGTATATATATATATATATATATATATATATCTCATTTCAAATGCAAAAACTTGTGAGGATTTCATTAACATTTAGAGGCGATTTTTTATTGGCCGCCATATTATGCGCATAATACAGCATCTTGTTCCGCTGAACGCTTCCTATAAGTTCAAACAACTTCAATTGTTATTCCAACTTCTGAGTTTACAACGAACAAGTTTTACGTTTTTATTCACAAAATTGACAATTGAATTTATTGCGTGCCTCGTTGATTCTTGTTGAGCGCCACGGAGATTGAAACCGTTATTTCGACATTCTGGGTTTGCAAGAATATATAATTCTCATGATACTTTTATTAAGAAAACAGGTCTAACCTGATCCTTGACGAGTATCAAATAAGATAATATTTGAAATAATATTTGCATAATTTTTCTTTGCTTTAAGAAATATAATATTAAGAGTGCTCGGGAAAAGTAAAATAAGCATCATTTCTTATAGTTTTTAGAGACGAGATACAATTTTAATTAGCAATATCATCATGGAAATTGCGTACTTAAAAACTTGAAATAAATGTTTATTTTACTTCTCCCGAGCACAGCAAAAATGGGTCTTTTTATATTTTTCTTCAAAAATTAATTCATTTTTCTTCAAAAATTAAAAAAAAAATCTTATTCTAATCTACAATGGATGCTTTCCATTTGATGATATGATAATACCAGTGTCTTTCTATTCTTGACATTTAGAGAGTGACAAAGATAGGTGCTTTCCTTCGATGACATAAGTATCATTTTATCTTTGTCACTCTCTGAATGTTAAGATGGGTAGAATGATGCTTGTGTCGATTTGTATTATCAAATGGAAAGCACTCAATGTACTCTTTGTTTCCTACTTGCTTTTACTTCTTGCATTTCTTTCTTCTTTGCGACCGTTTTAATAATTGTTTTCTTGCTATTGTTTTCTGTTTCTTCCGAAATTCGTTAACTTTTATTTCGGGTGACAAAAAACAGAGCACAAAGATAAGATGTACAATAATAATAAAAAATAAGAAACAGAAAACAAAAAACACATTGTAGAATAAGCTTTTTACCTCTTGCTTTTCTCCTTTTTCGTAACATTTATGTTTTTTTGTCTTGTCCAAAATTCATCAACTTTCATTTCACAAAAAATGAAGAAACAAAATAAGAAGTAAAAAATGCATTGTAGATTAGTAGTAATACTGGATACCATAGTAATAATAGATAATATTTTTTAGAAAAAAAATGGGAAGAGCATGTTGTGTCCCTCAATGCAAGTCGGGAAAAAAAGTTCCATCTCACAAATTTCCAAAAAGTCCAATAAGATGTCTCGAGTGGATAAAAAGTTTAAATTTGGATCATTTGAAAAGCATGTGTGCAGATGAATTACAAAAATTTAAAGTTTGTTATATGCATTTCCGTGAAGAAGACTACTATTCTCCACATCCGCATTATCACCGTTTATTAATGAATACTGCAATTCCTTCTTTACTTGTTTATAGTAATGATAGCACTGATGTTAAAACTGAAAATAATGTACAGCAACAGCCATTACAATATTTTTTAAATGAAGATAAGCAGCATAATAAAGGTTCTCAATCTGTGGTTACAAATACGCTCTTTTTACAAGAACAAGTACATAAACAATTATCAAAACAACAAGTTTTATTAGAAATATGTGACGAACAACAAATGGAAATAAAAACTGAAGTGCCTGAAGTTCAACAGAAAATTAATGAGAAAAGTACCATAGAGAAAAATCAATTACAGCAATTACATTGTGAACAGAAGGATAATAAAAAACAACAAGAAAATGTAATTTATAATCTTGAAAAACGATTGCAAAGAATAGAAGAACAGTTAACGATAATGGCAACTCCCATAACAAATGGGTCACAAAGAAGATCAAATTTGAAACATATAACTCTTGCAAAAAGTCTTAGTCCAACTGCCAGAATGCTATATAATACTGTTATTAAATTGAGACGTTCTAATAATCGATTAAAACGCCTTATAAAACAAGAAAAACAAAAACATAAAATGAAAGTATTGAAACACTAAATTAAAGATATACAGGGATAAAGATGTATATAATATTGTATTGAGAAATAATAATAATATTTTCTCAGAGAAATAATTTTTCTCAGGTACATTCACATTCCTTTGTAATACATGATATTATTATATCAATATTTAAGTTATGTTTTTTTTTAATAAACATTAATATATTTTACACATTTAACCTTTACCCTACATTTACAAATTGAGTCACTATTGATTAAATTGATTATATTGATTATATTGATTAAATTGATTATATTGATTATATTGATTAAACGATTTTCTATTCGTGCAAATTTCTTTGAGTCTTTCGATAATTATAAATTATATTACATTTTATTATTTTCCAAAATGAAGTTCAAATATTTATTCTAGAAAGATGAAAGTATGTTGGTGAATTTTTAAAGATTTTTTAAAATCATTCTGAATAGATAAAAAAAAATGGACGAATTCTAGTGATCCCTTAGATTCTAGTTGTATGAGACATCAAATTGTATCTTGTAGAGTAAGGGTTAATATTCTAAGAGTCTTGCTTAGACAATTTATTTTAAATTGACCTACCACATTTTGTTAATTTGATAGAGAGAAAGAGAGAGAGAGAGAGAGAGAGAGAGAGAGAGAGAGAGAAAGAGAGAGAGAGAGAGAGAAAGAGAGAAAGAGAGAGCGCAAAAGATAGAGGAAAAGAAAAGAAAAAAGAATGAGACAGAGAATGTAAATGTATATTTTTCACAAAATTTTGTCAACAAAATTTTGTTGATAAAATACTGTCTTCTAGTCAGATTCTGCAAGGTTCTATCTTAACTATTATAATATTTTACATAATACTACTATATAATTCTACTATTGTACAATAATATTATTTTATTCATTTTATAATAATAGTTTCTATTTTTTTATTAATATTCTTGAAATATCAATAAATATTTGCTAACAAATTTGAGTAGAATTACACTAGTTTATTATTAACTACTACTTAATTAAAAAAACTTAAAATTTTAAAAGAGTCCATCTCTTTTATCCTTAAAAATCATTTTTATTTGATTCTATTGGTACTCTTCAATTCTATCTCTTTCTGACAAAATTATTTTTGATCATTTCTTGATAATTCAAATGCTTGATTATTAAGACCTGGTTGCACCAACGTTACTTTGATTTTAAGCGAAGCTTAAAATTCTTTCTATTTTTTTGGCTAAAACGAGACAGATAGAATTTTAACTCGCTTAAAGTCAAAATGACTTTGGTGCAATTGAGCCTAAATCGATTATACATGTATATTTACATATGTAGATGTGTACTGAGCGCTCAGTGAGCTCTTGCATCTGATTGACATATTCCGTTAGATCTAAAAATATAGACTAATCACAAGAGCTCACTGAGCAATGTAGTGAATGCCCTTAGTGGCTGTTTCTATTGTATATTAGTGGTGCGTTCGGGGAGTCAGTATATTTTATCATTCTATCTTTGTTGTTTATTATCATTCTATCTTCGTTGTTATGTAAAAAGATAGAATGACACAATAATAGTGCTCCCCGAATGCACTTTGGGTCTTAAGCGAACATAACCTATGAAACGAAGAGGTAGAAGATTTAATGATATACGGGTGACGAAACGTGTGATTATTAATGCAATATTTAATATTATTAGAGAAGAACGAGATCGCGCGAGGAAATTTAAGTCTGCTTTAAATCGAAAACATGGGTGAACGCTACAACATCCATAGTCAGTTGGAGCATCTACAATCCAAGTACATCGGTACGGGACATGCAGACACAACCAAGTTCGAATGGCTGGTGAATCAGCACAGGGATTCCTGTAGTTCATATATGGGCCACTACGATTTGCTAAATTTCTTTGCGATTGCTGAGAACGAAGCCAAGGCACGAGTTAGATTCAATCTTATGGAGAAAATGCTGCAACCCTGTGGACCACCGCCCGAAAAGCCGGAAGATTAAATTGCGCGTTCTTGAACATTTTTCTTGTGTAATAAAAACTTTTAATTCCCGAAAGTAGAAATAATATAAACTTTTTGTTTTTTTATCAGATGTTTCAAGAAAAATTAATAAACTTAAGTGGATTTTGTTAGTATTTGTGACTATATTATAATTTTATTTTGCATAATCGCTATATAACCTTAATTGTGCTTACGTTCATGAAGATCTATATGTATAGAACACGTGTTTTTTGCAATCTTGCATTATTAAAGAAATTATCTTATAACGAGATTTATTGGTAGCCTAAGAAAAATAATTGAGATGCCTCCATTTCCACAATGTTCCACAAAGTGTGGAAAAAATGCCATTTTAAAGGTAAATTATTTTTTCAGATTTATACTACCTAGCAAAGGAAATGAATTGAAATTTTTTTTCTATCCAAATGCATATTTTAAATAGCGAATACTTTTTTGGATTTAATTGGATTCAATTGGATTCAATTAGATTCAATTGGATGCAATTGGATTGAAAAACTACATTTTCTATTCAAAATTTTGAATTGAACAGTATTCACAATGTATGTGTTGTGCACAGAAAAAGCTAATATTTTTAGATTAAAAAACATAGAGATATGTTTCATGCAATTTCTATAAATGAATAAAAATGCATTCAGGATTGAAAAGCATTCATTTTAATATTCGTAAATCAATATTTCTGAAAATCTGAATCCATTTCAATTCATTTCAATCCTTTCTTGTTTGTTAAATAGATCTAAAAAATGCTATATTATTGCATTATTAAATTAAAAAAATATGTATGCATTTTTAGAGACCAAAAACTGGCGATACATTGTGCAAAGAATGTTTTTTC
The DNA here is from genome assembly GCF_001594045.1 of Atta colombica. Lineage (NCBI taxonomy): Eukaryota > Metazoa > Arthropoda > Insecta > Hymenoptera > Formicidae > Atta > Atta colombica. Next base: position 1,716,042 of record NW_017259370.1, read on the forward strand.
TTGGCATTTGAGACCGAGATTCACGATACTATCATCAATGGTAAATTATTCAAGCCTGGTGATAAGGTTGCTATTGGAGCATCAGGTGGAAAAGATTCCACTGTACTGGCATATGTCTTAAAGACTCTGAATGAAAGATATAAATATGAATTAGACCTGTTTCTTTTATCCATTGATGAAGGAATTACTGGTAATGCAACTATAAAAATGATATTTTTATATTGAAGCTTTATATTGTATTGTATACAAAAAATTTATATTGTATACAAAAAATATAATTTTCTTTTAAAATATATCTTTTTAGGTTACAGAGATGATAGCTTGAAAACTGTGACGCGAAATAAAGATGATTATGGTATTCCACTTAAAATTTTATCATACAAAGAATTATATGGATGGACAATGGATTCTATAGTTGCAGAGGTAAATTGTATCAAATATTATTATTAAATATTAAATTTAAACTAGTTAAAGTTTATTAAAAAAGTTTACTAAAAACCTGTCGTTCAGTACTTAGATGTAATAATTTAAGGATCTATCAATTAAAAGCCTTACATAAAGATATGTAGATCGATCTCGTGAATCAAGTTGGTGTGAGATTTAACTATATTTTTTGATAACTTCAAACACATGTATAAAAAAATATATCTTTTAGATCGGCCGTAAAAATAATTGTACATTTTGTGGTGTTTTCCGAAGACAAGCATTGGACAGAGGGGCTGCAATTTTGAAAGTAGATTGCATTGCAACAGGTCATAATGCAGATGATATCGCTGAAACAGTACTAATGAATATCTTGAGAGGTGATATTGCCCGACTACAAAGATGTACATCTGTAATCACTGTAAGAATATTGTATATAAAATGTTTATAAGATTACAACAAATTTTTTTTGATATTTTATATTTTTATGTAATATAGACTGGTGCAGATTCTATCATGCGGTGTAAACCTCTAAAATATGCATATGAAAAAGAGATTGTCATGTATGCATATTTTAAAAATCTAGTATACTTCTCTACAGAATGTATATATGCTCCAAATGCTTATAGAGGTCATGCAAGAACCTTTTTAAAAGATTTAGAAAAAATAAGGCCGTCATCTATCATAGACATAATACATTCAGGTAAGAATATCTTTTTGTTAACTTTCTACTGTATTAATATTTATCTGTTATGCAAATTCTGAAAATTAGAAAAATAGTGAATAATTTCCGAAAATGGTCAACGTCCAATTATGAATTTTGACAGAAATACTCGAAATGATATTAATTAAATGTCCTTAAAAAAATTTCTATCGATAAAAACGCTAAATTTAATGCTAAATTTAAATGCCGAAATTTAATGCTAAAAATAAATAAAAGGTAAATATGTCGATTAGAGGAGGCATTTCTAATTATGTTGACACATGTTAATGTGTCATGACTGAATAATTTTTCAAATTTTTTTAGCCTTCGATAGAGCGCATATTGTGTATGATCACTTTATCTTTGTTTATTATTTGATGAACAACAAGATAGAATTAGGGATAGAAGATACTTGTATAACGCATTATCTTTTTATTGTTATTTTGTTATAATAATGATTTGATAATAACGTTATGAATTTTTTATGGCAGCAATGATAATAGTGATAGAGTGGAAAAGTGAATTGGTACTTTTAATTGAAAAAATAATTTATATTTCTAACGAATTAACATATCGATGCGTTACAAGTAACAAATTACTTTTTTCAGTAAATAACACATAATGATAAGTTATTTTTAAAAGTAATTTTTCTAATCTTAGTGCAACCTTAGCATTTAATTAATTATTGTCAATCAAAAAATTGCAACGTCATTATCAAATCATTATAAAAAGTAACGGTTTCACTATGCTTCCATCTCATGATAAATGATATATCATTTTACAGACACAATCAATATATTCTATCCCCTATTTATAATTTTCTTTAAACATTTTGGCATTAAATTTTATTGATATAAATTAGAAATCCGTTTAAGAGTTGTTCATTTGAAATCAAATTATTCCTGCTTAAATTTATTGCAATTGGACATAGGTCGTTTTCGGATGATGAGCTAAAATATTATTTACTAGGTGAGCAGTTACAAGTGAAAGCTAATGTAAAAATGCCAGAGAGAAGAAATTGTACTTTATGTGGATTTGTCTCAAGTCAAGACATATGTAAAGCATGTATGTTGTTGGAAGGTTTGAATAGAGGACTGCCAAAACTCGGTATTGGTAAATCTAGTAAAGCTAAAAAGATAATGAACTTGAATACGGATAAAAGAAACAAAATATAGATCTTTAAGATTCTTATACAATTAAATATATAACTGTCTAAGTATGTAACATGTGCACCTAAAATATATTTTTACAAACATAAATTTTCCATATATATTTTTTTAATTATTATTGGGAAAAACCATTTTACTATCTTTTTCATTTAAAGATTAAAGGATCTTTTCTGTAACTCTTAACGACTATAACTGTAGCTATAATATAAATATACTTTTAAACAAAAAATAATACATAGTTTTAAAACAGGATTGATAACAAAATATAACTTATATATATATCCAAGGTTAAACATATATATTAAACATATATATTAAAAATCACATGATCAGAAAATAGTTTTGTACTCTTTATAATTATTGTAATTAATGTACTTATATATTATTTTTGTAAATTAGATTTTCATTTATAAATAATAAAACTTACACATCTATCATATAAAGAAGATAGGATCGTACGATAGGAATAATATTATTTTAATCAATTATCGTTTTCACACTCTGATACAATAAAAATATTTTTGCTATATAAAAGTGGCATTCATATCAAGATGAAATTTATACTATATATGCGGCCGCTTTTTGTATAATTTGTGTTCTGCAAATAGGACAATTATTATTGATGCTAACTGAGCAATCTTCGCATATGCATACATGACCACAAGGTAATAAAATAATTTCACGTGCGTTTGTCCTGCAAATTACACATATTTGATCCTCTCTAAGATCCCTATCCCTGACCCTTTGACGCCTTTCTTGACGAGATGTTTCAAGCGATTGACGTAATTGATCTGCTAATCTTTGCTGCTGTTTATTCTTCCAATAACGTCTTATCATAATTCCTCCGAGTACTAATCCAATTGTGCCGCTCATCAAACAAAATAGCCTATGTATTTCAGAAAATTATATAAATTCAGACTCTTAATAATATAATAAATAATATATTCCAATTAAATACTGTATAATAATATCCCAATACATTAAAATGTACATACCTGTATATTTTTTTATGATCATCTAATTTTCGCATCAAAGAAGTAATTGACATGCTTGTTATATAAAAAGGAGATCCATTTAATGGAAGTTGCAAAGTAAGATAATTAGATTCAGTTTTTGACCTCGAGAGCTCGCCTATTGCTGTAATAATTGAATCTTCACGCAACATTTTTTCTGTAGACTGTATACCTCGTTGGCGTACTCCTAATAAATCATATGATAAATTCAAATTTAAGAACTTTATGTATACGCAACACACGCACACACATTTCTTTACAAGAGTGTACATATGATTCTATATTATGTAATAAAAATAAGAACTAATCTGATTACAAGATTTTATTATATATAATTACCCGTAAAAAATCCCCATATATGATCTATAATTGTAGGTACACTAGGTTGAAAATTATCAGAGATTACATCCAAGTCTAAAATATCAGCAGACAATGGATCTGTTATCTCAACATGGTACCATCTATTTTGCAAAACAAATGGTACGACATTATATACTTGTTGAATTGTTCGTTCCTGGTCAGACCTATGGAATTACAAATTAAGATAATTAGAAAGAAATATATTATCAAGATTATTGATATTTATATTACAACTACAGAATTCTTCATAAAATTGTGATATTCAATAACCTACCAATAACCAGCTGATGTTCTTGCCACAACATGTTCTCTGACACTAAGCTTCTGTATGACTCCAGTAACATCTTTTTTATTAACGCTTTGTAATGATTCTTTTAATGGTTTCACGACTCCTCTGATAGCGATATAATCTACTTTGTTATTCAGGCTCTTATCTAGTAGATTTTCCAAATCTGGACCAATGTCGTGTAACTCGACATTCTATAAAAAATAAAAGTTCTTAAATTGCCTGTAATATTTTAAAATATTCCAATTTATATTAATACGTTTTAGAACTTTAACAATGAATTAATATTGTTTACCTTAATCGCCTTAATTGCATTCTTGTAGTGAATATACTGTTTCAAGCAGATAGTAAATACGATCGTGTCAACTCCAAGCAAAAATATTTCGCTAAAGTACTCCATGATTAAATTATATTCTGGAAAGTATATTATCGTCCATCTTTACATTGTTCCAATCTGCATCAATTCATTTGGATTAAGGTTACACACAGGACATGACTCTCAATCTTCAATTCGAGTTCAATTCGGCCAGTAATAACTAATAATTCGTTTAATATTTGTTATAAGAGCGAACAAAAAAAGATTACTTTCGTCAGAAATTTTCAAAAATTACAAGTCCATATTCGACGATCCTTTTGATGCAACTCGGAAATATTTTTCAAATTGCAAAGAATTGAGAAAGAAGTAAAAAGAAGAAAGAAAAACACTAGGTCTTCTCATGCTGCTGCGAACTAGCTGCGAACCACTACGAACTAAAATCATCTCAATAAGTTTTCATCTGTTGGTAGCTGAAGAGAAACTTAATCGAGTTTTGTCGATATATTCTCTCTCTGTTTGTTTATTCTACTGGCACTGTCTCTTTCTTTATTTTCCTACTTTTTCCATGTATCAATATATATGTATTGATATATACGATATGTACGTATGCATACACACACATTCATATAGGTTAAGGACATATTCGCGCAATTTTTTGAAATTACAGCAACGATTACTGCTGCGAGAAATATTTATAAAATATATAATGTAAGATGTCTCATTGTTTCAAATAAAGATTTATAGGAGAGATAACTTTAATACAGTGTGTTCAATTATGACAGTGTTTTATTGTGTGAGATCGATCATTGTGCAAATAACACTTGTTATTAAAATAATGCGACTCATAAATAATTTTAATTGTCAATCATTACGATCAATAAAAGCTAAAAAATGAATGTGATAAAACGATATATAACGGAGGCTCAATGAGTTTCTGACTAATCTGAAGAATTAAAAATTCTTACGAATATTAAAATTAGAATTAGATATCATACAATACAATACAATGCATACAATACAATATTGAAATGATTCTTGAAAATCTTCGTCTGATAGACTGGATGGCAATTGTTAAAATTGACAAACAAGCCATAAAGAGATATTATATTGTATTTTTTTCTTTATTTTTTTTTAACTTCTTTATAATTATATTAAAAAATGATTTAAGATGTCCCTAAATTTTTCGTATCTACAAACTTTAACTGTATATTATGAGCCAAAATAAGAAAGTAATGTTACATAAACATAGGTTCTTAAAATGCTTTATTAAAAAGTTGTAACAAAAAATATGTAATATATAAGAAACAATTTTACTCAAGGTTGCATTTTAAAATGCCCTCATGTCAGTATAAACTTGACATCAATGTAATTTTGAATTTATTATTATTTTTGCGAAAGTAAAGGAAATCTTCATAATAAGATTTCTTCTGTCCTTGCAAAAAAAGTGATAAATTCATTTAAAATTAATCAATATCAAGCTTGTATTGACATAAATAGATTACACTTTAAAATGCAAATTTATAGGTAATACTGTTTCTTATATATTTTACATTTTTGTTATAGTTGTTTTTTAATAAAGCATTTTAGAATCTATGTTTATATAACTTTTTTTTTCTCATTTTATCTCATAAAATATACTTAAAGTTTGTATGGAAAGACTTTTTCTTAAAAACTTGTTGGAAAATCCGAAGACATCCTGTATATGCGAGTAATTTTTATTAAACTCTAATTAATTCAATTGGCAGAATTATTTATAGCAAAATTTCTAATTACATATTTATCATCCTTTAGTCAGCTCTTTTTATACAATTTTGTACTTATTTTTAATTTTTTTTTATTCAATTTCAATGTACATACACATATACTGTTCAGTTATTTAAATTTTATATTATTTTATTATATTTTTAAATCTGTAAAAAATCATTATTTGTACCTTTTAAGAAGAGTAAAATAATATTGAAATATGAGAGTTGTATTTGCCTTAAAAATCTCAATCATTTTTTTTTAAATTTATTAATCTTCAAAATGAAATGAAATTTTTTTTTTGTTTTGATGGGTTTCTTAATTTTATATTTTTGCATGACAGAATTGTTTTCACATTTTAATATCACTAATAAAAAAAAAATATTTTAAGTACATATTATATAATTTTCCATACAGCATAGAATTTGCAGCAATATTTGCAAAATCTCTGCAATATTGCTGTAACTTTTGTGCAACTTTGTGCTCTAGGAGATTCGAATAAAAATCAATATTAATAATTGTATTCGTTTCTAAGATAAATTTTATGAGAATATTCATGCATTTAGAATCTATTACAATTTATTTTTTGTCCGTAAATAAGAATGTCTTGTAAATAAGAATTTTATTTTTGTTTGAAACATATTCATGTATTCCAATTGTGCTATATTATAGTGTCGGTATTGATGTTTTGTCTCAGTTATGTTATTCTCAAGAATTTTAATCAAACAAAAGGAGAGATTCAGTTGATCTTCATACTGGTATTCCAATTGTTCTTAAAGAGTATAGTTACTGAACATTCGTGAGTGAACTGGCGTCCTTGTCCTACATGACGTCATTAATAGCCAACTGATCGTAACACTTATTCATGACAGAAAAATAGCGATCCATGAGGAAGCGCGTGCGCCTTCGTTGGCGTCGCGATGCGTATTGGATGGAGGAGCATGTATATCAGCTACGGTAGCTACAAGCGGACAGTCAGCCAGGCGGGCGGGTTCCCGTGCTATTTTTTTTCATCATTATCTGAGTTTAGTGTGAGAAAACAGCGACAGATAGGAACATGTAACAGTAACAGGCTACAAAGATGATCAGAAATCGTTCCCTTCGAGATTGAGATCTCGCAACTTGACCGCTTCCATTTTCATCGCTTTCCAAATAAGTGATCATCATCACGTTTAATACATCTTCAGCTGTGCAGTGTGTCATTTCGTGCGCTTCCTAGGAAATCTTCGACCTGCATCTTCCTTAAAATTTGTTCTTTTTTTCACGACAGCAAGAAAAAGGAGAAAAAAAAGAGCATTTATGTGTCAGTTTGCTCTGTTTCGTTCCGTGTGCTTCGTTCTAATTGATCGATAACACAGACTTGAATAATTGGGTCGCGCACGGCTAATCGCAACTCGAATAGCACGGAATCACGCCTCCATTCACGAAAGGAAAGAGAAGGAGCAAGAAAAAAAAAATTAGAAAATGAGGGAGAATTTTCGCCGGGAGACGAAGAAGAGAGTCATTAATAGTTTATGATTTGTTCGTATGACTTGGTCCATGTCCACATATATGATGAAATTGCAGCTGCTTGTCATCGAGACGGACTACTGTTGGAGGAAAGCGTTGCTTAGGTAAGCTATTATTTCTCCTTGATCCTTCAACAAATATTCTTTGTGTACATTTTGTATCCACTTATCTGTTATTTACCTTATTTTGGTAATTTTTTGAGTTGCAAAAATAATATGAAATGATTAAAAGAATATGCTGTTGTTAATAAATCTAATTGCTTTTCTATCATCAATGAATTTTTTATTGGTTATTTATATCGCAAGAAGATAAATGAATCATTAATGTATTCAACTTTTATTTATTAGTCAGTAGGTTAATTGGATTTGGATGAGAAAGATTGATAGGAAGGCAATATCGTGGGTATAACACGTTTAATTACTAATTTCTGCAGCGCATGATATTTTGATTTCTGCTTTTATTATATTACTTGAAACAATTCTACATTTCTACGTCTCGTGAGACGTATTATCATGAGTTATTTATCATGTTATTGATTATTTTATTACAGTTACATTATGCGTTAGCCAATCATCACTTGAAGAAAGGATCAGATCGTATATCATGATCGCGTTTATACTTCCAGCCAGATTTACGAGCAGCATTAAACGACATAAATAATGTATCATCTGCTTTGAATAAAGCAATATTTTCATCGCTAATTCTATATCATTTTTCATCGATCTCATTTCATTACCATACATATTTCATACTCCATTGCAAATGTTTTTCAATGTTAGTAATGTTGGTAATAGGGCGATGGAAATATCAACAAGTAATAAATTACTTTCTTCTATCATTCGTTAAAAAAAGATGAAACAAATAATTCATTCCATCGAATAGTACTTTTTTTTAACAAACACTGATTAATTAATTTTATTTTTTTAAGACAATAATAGACGAGTTATCTTGAAACTTATACAAGCGATATCAACTTTCACTGTAATCGAACTGATTACTTGATTTTTATATGGATTTTATAGTTATAGACTGTGCCAAATTATTTATTCAATTAATCTATGATTTTATAAATCAGTAAATAATCTCTTTCGACATCTTACAAATTAATCCTAATCATATTAGGTGTAGTAAAAAGAAATCCATTATTTTTCCATTCAATTTCATGCAAAATAATGGATTTCTTTTTACTACACCTAATATTCCAATCGAACTAGAGAAATAATTCAAATTTTGGCGGGTAGATATCGATCGATATCTCGCAGGTGACTTATCGCAATTCGTAATCGTCGTAGGTGCGCTCATGTCGCCGCGCGATGTCGAATAATTCGAAGAAACGAACGCGCGTTCATACGAATAATATGCTTTATCTTGCAGACAAATGCTAATATTTTTTCACATGAACATGTGATTCTTCGATGTTATAATTGTTCTATGAACATACAGTCTTCCCGGTCCACTCGATACATTATTTTGTATTGCCGCGAACGCGCGCGACAAATCGGACGACGCCATCTTCGCTCGTCTCTTTTTTTCCGTGAAATGTCACGTCAGAGTATGTAAACTAGCACGGGTGAAGAGGCGGGAGCGTGCTGGTGCACGTAGTGAGGGCTGCTCACTGTCAGTGTGTGTGCGACCGACCGAGAGACTCGACGGTGGACGACACCGATCGCCACCGGTGGCGTCGTTCAACGTCCAACCGATACAGATACGCGCACGGAGTGAAAAATTTACATTTAGTACGTACGTGTGTTGACATGCGTCCGTCGCGAGTGGCTAACAAGTACTAAATGAATTTGCATCGAAGATCAAGTCTCGAGAATCCATCGTCGGCGAGAGACGAGCGTGAGCTCGAAGAGGAATTACTTGCCGTCCAGTGTCCATGTAAAAATCACTAACTAGACTGCCCTCTCCCTCGCTCCTTCGTTACATAGTTGGTTAGTTTCGTTCGTGTGTCGTTTGATTAGTGTTGTGTGTAAACCCCTCTTGTTTCACACATTCTCTCTTTCTCTTTCTGATTTTTTTCTCCCTTGGTCTCTCTCGCTCCATACCAACGCTCCACGAACTCTTTCTGTTGGCTCTCTCTCCTACCTCCATTCCCCTCTTTGAAGAAAGCGATTGTATTTGGGTACATATTTTATTGGTTATGTTTCCCGTTATACATCGTTTTGCACGTAGTCATACGTAAACGTAGCACGCAGCAGAACAGACGTGTAAAAAGCGCGTGTGTGTGGTGTGTGCACGTCTACGCATCTGGCTGCGGGAGAAAGAGAGAGAGAAAAAGAGGCAAAGAGGAGACTGTACTGTTAATGACATAGCAGTGTGTGTATAAGTATTATAAAATAAAATGCATAAATTAAGACTACCTGTCAAGGTCGAATTGCCCAGTGCTTTAACAAGGTATGGCGAGACCTAATTTTACAGGTTCATTCTTTCTATTATTTTTCTTCCATTTTTATGCCCGTTTGTATTATCGGGGTTATATGCCTAAGTTCTGGATATACATAATTCTGGGTATCTACACAGTTCTATAGCGATATCAAAGTTTTATGCCTATTGTCACTATTTTTTTCAATCATGTATCTTTTAGATGACACTGTACATTACTTAATTTATGATACTTATATCGTACGATTTTAATTATTTCATGAAAAAAATGGTTTTGCTGATAGCGAATCCGATTGGATGCACTCAGTGCGCACGGGTGCACATTAAAGCCGTCGTACACAAATTGACGCGCGCGCGCGTGTGTGTGTGTGTGTGTGTGTGTGTGTGTGTATGGGGTGCGTGTGGTGTATGTGTTTAATACATACAAAGTCGAATTAAATACATTCTCAATATATTTTATTATTTTTGTTAAATCTGTATTTTATAAATCAAAATATTTGCATTTCACACAGATTAAATCACAACAGCTTTAATATGCACTAGATGCACACTAAAATTCATTATTAGTTAGATCTGAAAGTAATTGTGTTGGATTATCAAGATAATTATGGGAGCCTGGTTGTCACAGTTTTTTTATTAGTGATTTTTTTAAAAAAAAAGTGGATGCTTGATTTTGAAACATATATGTACTTATAATATATCTATATCTTTTAGATATTAAAAAAAATATTATTCGTGAATTCATCATATCGTAAATAAGTTATTAAATATAAAATGAAGCTGTGAAAATGTGACATTAACCCCATGTTCTGAGTTGATTGTCAGGTATTCTAGGATTGGCAGTAGTATATTTGTTATGGATAACACAAAAAAATATAATTTTTGAATTATAATTGTATAAAAAATACAATTTTTATTTTAATATCAGTTCTATATTTTGAAAAACAATATTAATTATGGTATTAATACAAATAAAATAATTATTTTAATTATAAAATATGTAATTTGTAGTTTTTATATAAAAAATGAAAAAACATATAAATCTATATGAAATATAATATATTTGTAAGTATATTCTTTGAAAATGTGTTTTCTAAAGATATTAAAATTAATCATCTAATCTCATCTCATTTAGGTTAATTTACTCCACATAGTCATTTTTTAATAAAAAAAATTATATTTACAAACCTTATCAGGATAATGATTAGTTAATTGTAACAAAGATTTTCTAAAACATGTCATTTTCTATAAATACAGGAATATCGCGATTAATAATGTCAAAGACTCATCAGACAACAAAATAGGCGACAAGAAAAATTTACTCACCAATTCATTTTCTTAAAAATCATTACAAATAATACAATGCTTGTGGTGCAAATCATTTTAAACAACAAATTAATTATATTAGCAATCTACAGTTAAAAAAAGAGATTTTATTTTTTTATGCCATGTCCGTTTTGAATTATAAGCATTTTGAATCAAAATTCCGTTCCCGACGATAACTAGCCTCGGTCTCTCCTATGTAAAACGTTTAAATATTAATATTGATGATAATTCTGCAAGACGTTTTAATATTTTGGCAACTAGTTTGAGCGTTTTATATAATTATTTTGATGGTCTGAAAATTATTTTCAGATCTGTATTTAATTAAATTTTTTAAATACTTCAACAAAACCATTTTTTCCTATTATTATTGATTTTAATTAATTTAATTTTAACTTTGTACGTAAGGAATGTTATTTATATCTATATTCATATTCCGAAGACTAAATGTTTATAGGAAATGATGCATTGTTTTCGCAAGATGGACATTGCCCTGTGTTCTTATTTCGTTCGTTATCATGACAGTACAGTTATGTTAATGATATCGTACCAATCATGCAATGCGTTTGTTTCGCACCTGGAATTATGGAATCCGTTCTAATTAATTTTTCTTTTTCAACAGTTTTCAGCCGAGTAAGAAAAATATTTGTATATTGTAGCGTATTTTTAGAGATGCACATATATTTAATTACATACAAGTATGTTTAATTACATTATTTATTAATTTTACACATATACACATAAACTTGAAATCCTTGAAAATTCGTCACAAATACAAAAATATTAATTAAGTTTTAAGTTGATGCTGAAATTGACTATGCGTTACTTGATTACAATAAAATTTCTTATCACTGATTTCCGATACAGTCAAGAATCGGGTATTCCAAGTTATTTTATTACCACGTATTTTAATAACCAATATTATTTTTCTCATATGACGCAATTTGAATAAGTCAACAATACTATATATTAATTAATTTTATTGTGGACCGAATATTTACAAAATCTTAATAGTCGGTTTCTTAATAAAAAAATAGTATAATTACATACAACTAAATTTCATACAACTAAATTTTTTTCATACAAAAATGTTTGAAAGATTAAAATTTAAACTACTCTCTCCAGACAAATAAATCTTTTTTTTTTTTACAAAAATCATTTTAATTACTTGAAATTTACATTAATGTTACAAAAATTTTCTACCAAATTTTATTAAATTTTATTTAGAATCTTTAGAATACAAACATTTTGAATTATTTTTAGAAGTCCGTATTCAGAATGTTCTTTTACAACATTAGCGCGTATTTAGCATATAGTCACGTTATGTATACTATAGAATTTTAACTATAGAATTTCATTTCAATAAAAGCGCGATTTATCGATAGGGTTACGATGTTAGCGCATTCTGAATACGGACCTCAATCTTTCGAATGCCGCCTTTATGTGACGATTTTATAGCTGCACACAACTCAAACGTTATCATTGTTCGTATTATCTCACAATATTCATATTATCTCTTTCAAACTAGTCATATCGTCTCAACTATATTTGTTTGTACACGAAAAGTACAATTTTACTGAAGTATATGAAAAATTTAGATAAATATACAAATTTGGAAGTAATTTTGTTTGGATCATTAAAATAATTATGTAGGACGCTCAAACTTGTTACTGGAATGTTAAAACTTTTTGCGATATTGCTTATCATATTTGCAATTCCGAGATAATCGCAAACAAAAAGTATTGTAAAAAAATATCTATCAATCACTTATATTTAGTAAGATAATTGGAATTATACAAAAATATGGCAAGAAAATATTTTTCAATCATTATTTATATCTGTTATTGTTGTACGCGCATATAATCTGTGATGCAGCTGTATATCGCGTTATACTCACTATAGATATTTGATTGAACAGCTGGTTACAAAAATATCTTATGTGCAATCTTTATCGCAAGTGTGAACGTTGAAGTGTGCTCTAAAATGCATCGTGCTGACAATATTGATTTCTTACAAATGACAATGATGATCAAGAAGGAAAGATTTCTTCGATAATAAATTCACCAAAGTTACAAAGTTAATTACAAAGTTGATTCATTAATTTTAGATTGCTACACGATCTATAGCGCTTGATTTACTGTGCTTAATTATTATAGATATATAAGTCGACATCGTTGTCACGTAGAATGCATTTCAGAGCGCAGTATCAGTTGAGACTCGAGAAGACGATAAACCTCGTCATCATCTCAATGTTCAAGACGGTTAGTCCCTCCTTCCGTTAATCAAGCTTCGTTCATCTTGTAGTCGCAACAATTATACGATTATTTAGTATCCTTATAAAAAGCAGTTAACCTTGGCCATTATCAATCTCGATTTGTTATTATTTGTGCAAAAAGATTTGTTACATAAATCGATTTAAATCTCCGGAAACTTGGAGAAGTCTCAAGAAATCTATAAACTTTTGTAATTCTTAGTTTTGTCTCTTCAATCTTGAAAGACAAAGAAAGAGGCACTGCTAATTTTTTCGAGAAATTTGATAATCCTGAGAAACGTTTGAAAAATTTATGATGATATTACAATTTATCATTCACTGAATACTCATTTTAATTTGCGAGTTATACTTATCATGCACGTCTTATATAATTTGTTAAAAATAGAATATTAGTTTCATCTCTTAAATCCTGAAAAACGTTTGGGGAAATTTATGGATTTAAAGACACAATTTATCACCTATTGAATACTCATTTTTAATTCGCGGGTTACACTTATCAGGTACGTCTTATTTTTTTTTTAAAATAAATTATTGATTTTATCTCTTAAATTCTGAAAGAAGACGAAGCACTGCTAGCTTTTTCGAGGAATTTAATAATTCTGAGAAATATTTGAAATTTATGGACTTGATATTACAATTCATCATCCATGTATAATATTCGTTTTAATTCGTGGCTTATATCTGCTTATCATGCATGTCTCATGATATGTAGATATCACTTTTTTGAGATTTATAATACTTGATTTTTTATCATGAAAAGTCTTTCTCTGTGAAGCTGAAATCATGATCAGAGTGGAACACGCGTGAAATTATGAAATGATTGATGATTGATCGTGCGCCTCTCTAAGGTTCTCTGTTAGGTAAAGTTAGATCACCGCATGAACCACCTGTGTATCAGAGTGCGCGCGCACTCATTGCTGCCAAGTGCACGTGCACGAGAGGATGAAATACATTGATCCGTTTTTAGATCCGCAAATTGTAGATCTATAAATTTGTATCTATAAATACGGTTGGGAAAATACTATTAGTGTTATTCTATCCTTAGTTGTTTCAGATTTAAACAATAGATACACACAGAAAAATACATACTGTAGATACAATTTGTTCCAAGTATTTTAAAAGTTTATGTATTTCAAATCTATCATAAGTTTATCATAAGCATTAAATTTATTCAATATGTGTTTAAAATCTTATTGTTAGTAAGTTTTTAATACTTTAATCAAGATTATTAAATTAAAGCAAACTTGGTGCATTATATATAAAGTCGTTTCTTTGAATAATTTTATATAATATTCTTCAAAAGAAAAATTTTTGTTTTAAGTATATATAATGTGTTTTTTTCTAAAATTTATAAGGTATATCTTAAAATTATTATCAAGAAAATATTTTTTGTTAAATCTAATCATTATTTAAAAGAAAGAAAATAAATTGAGTAAACATTTTTCTTAGCAATAGAATAATATTTTTCCGTGTATAGAACGTTATAAAGACTCTGTAACAAAGTCTGGCTACGAGTTATTTTGTCAAACCAAAAGTGAAAAAGACGGGTATATATATATTGTCTCTTTTTATCTTATTTTACTTGCTATCTCATTCTAACTTACTGAAGTTGACAAAAACGACTGGCCGATCTAAAGTTTGTCATTGTGGTCTGTTATAAGACTGTTATAAGGTCTCTAAATGATACAAATAGCGCTAATAATGTCTCTACGAACGCATCATACATTTTCTTTATCTTTCGATCCTCTTGGCACTTGGCTCGATATTTATTCAAAGATGCTCAAACGAGGTCACGCCAAAACCTGAGAAGCATATTTTTTTTCTTTTCATTTATGAATTATTAATTATGCATGCGATTGCTGAATTCCTCACTATTTTAATAAGATATTTTAAGAATATATTAAAGAAGCAATGATAGCCCAATCCTTTGAGTTAAATAATATTTTGTTATTTTTAATTTTCTATTTGTATCAAAATGTAAACTAATCTATTTTTGTTGTTGATTTCAAAGTAAACATTGTCTATATTAATATATGCACTAGTAAATAATAAACTAAATTTGAGGTAAATTTAATATAATTTCTTGAATTATGTTGTTTAACTCCATTGTTTAAGTGAAATTAATGACATTGAAAAAAAGTATTGGCAATCTATAAATAAGATTAAAAATAACTCAAATTGGGTGTAATTTAATATTATGTATTTAACAGGTATTTAATGTTTAACTAGATATTTTTGGAGCAGCGCCTCTTATGAGACCTTGGAGCGATTTAACCTTTCACTTGATCTTGAGCAGCTTTCGTTCGTAACAAATTAAAGATACTGCGAGCGCGTTATTTCGATTTCGTTATTTCACACTATTTTACGACATTAATTTTGAAATTTTTTAAA
The DNA here is from genome assembly GCF_001594045.1 of Atta colombica. Taxonomy (NCBI): domain Eukaryota; kingdom Metazoa; phylum Arthropoda; class Insecta; order Hymenoptera; family Formicidae; genus Atta; species Atta colombica. The sequence goes on from NW_017259370.1 coordinate 1,731,935, forward strand.
ATCCTGTTTTTAAAGTTTCTTTTATCTGTATTTTTCTTCATGATTTCCTTTACGGAAATTCTTCATGGTTTTTACCATATAGACAATTTTCCTTTTTGAATTTTAATTTTAATGTAACACATTTAATATAATACATAATTGAGATTTAAAAAAAATGTCATAATTTTTATTTTTATCCGCCCATCGTCGTTCTATCATTTCAATTATTCAGCCCTGGCATTTCTCTCCCCTTTCCATTCTTCTCTCATCCGTCCAGGGTTACCACAATTTCCCTCTCTCCAGATCTCCGTCTCCCTCTTTGTCTCTCTCTCTTCCTTGTTACTCATGCACGATTTTCCTTTCTGTAGTAATTATGTGGCGCGGCAGTATGAAGCCTCTACAAACGGTTTTTTTACTTGACGTGTGAGTAAGAATACGTTCGATATTTTGTGCTCTGTCGGTTTCGCTATTTATGACCCATATACCTGATTAGAACATTTTCTCGTTTCTTCTTCTTTTGTACGGATTTTTCTCCAGGTAATATTTCTTAATGTGTCTGCATTCTTTGTATAACACAATGTATTTACGTCCGGGATGTGGCGATGACGTCAAAACCGTCGCAAAAAGTCGGCTTCGTAACAAATTCTCTTATTGACGATAGAAGATATTTAATGCTATTAACGTTTACATCGAAACCTTATCGATCCTTTAATTATTAGCGAGCAAGGTAAGAAGACTTAAAAAAATTGGATTAGCAAAAAAACTAAGTTATTATTTTTCAAGTTTTCATCAAAGATATACATCTGAGATGCGTTTGAAAAATCCATAATTGTAATTGGGCGAAAATTATATTTGACGAGAACAGTTACAAATGTGATGAAATTTAGAAAGTTCGAGGAAAATTTACTTAAGTAAATTTACTTAAATTTACTTAAATACATGTACATACAATTTCTGTTAACTTGCTTTTCTAAGTAGAAAGCTTAGAAATTGAAGTCCATGTATTTGAATACATTTTCCTTCTCGAAAGTGAGTAGAGAATTTATTGAGAGTTGATTTCATCGAAAATATTTATTATATTAATTATATAGATTTAATTTTATTAATTATATAGATTGATTTGTTAATAAAACATACAAGTTTTGAATAGTATTTATTTGTTATTCTCAAAGTTATTTAAGATCAATTAATGTTTAAATAATCGAGAGCAAATTGTAAAATGAACTAAAAAAAGCAATACTATTTTCTTTCAGCTTTATAATTTCTTTTGCATGCCATTGTGATGGAAATGATCTAGTAATTTGACTTTCAATCGCCTGCTATGACGGTTCCATAATTTTACAAGATTCGTCAATTCTTCGATATTAGCAACCTGCTACTATATTCTTTGTACCACATTTGCGATTGATTTGATTCATTTATATTTATGATATCGAATGGCATGGATGTTCCTTTTTTTTACGCACACGAGCATCCATGCAACTGAATGGGAACCTTATTCCCGAAAAATATCGTATACGAAAATACCAGAAAAATCTAGAATATATGTACTATAGTATTTTGCACATTTTCATATGCGATATTTTTTTTAGAATATGGTCCCAGATAATTCTGTGCAATGCGATAGACGCGGGTGTATCCGATATGTGATGATTTATACACGCTGGTGAATTATTTAATCTAATAATGAATTATTTAATCATTTATTCCAGCGAAACTTAAATTTTGAAGCTATAATAAATATCCATTTGGATAAACAAAATAAAAAGTATATAAATAAACATTAATTAATAATAAAGACTACGAATCAAATTTTAATATATTTAAAATTTGGCTCGTAGCTTTTATTGTTGATTAATGTTTATTTATTAAGCCATAATATTAATATTTTTATTTAAAAACTATA
>NW_017259370.1:1733919-1736356 GCF_001594045.1 Atta colombica
TATGCACTTATTATTAACTATAATAGATGTCTTCCAAAATTATATGGTTTATTTATTACTAAATCGATACTGTTTCAGTAATTATATGCAAAATAATGAAATTGTAATCATATCATTGTAAGATACTTTAAAAAGACGTTATATAAACAAGGATTATCACATTATTTTATTTTTAATGAATACACTATTATTTCGTTGATGAATATACTGATAAGTATCTACATTATTATAAAAAAGGCAGCAAATTTTATGTAATGTGACGGAAGCAAATTTCAAGCAGGTGCATTAAAAATATTAATGTTGTGAAATGAAAATGAAGTTACAAGTAACTTAAAAATGTTTACGCCTTTAAGTTTCGCCCAAATCTATATAAAATTTTATGTAAAGTACTAAATTTTACACAAATATATTTTTCAATTACAGATACATATAAATTTAATGTAATGTCATTAAATTAAATTTAACTTGTATAACTTAAAAGTACATTAAATTTCATGACATTTTTAATAGTATAATCATTTATATTAATAAGGTAATTATTTTCCTCATGGCATTAATATATTTTTGCGAAACGTAAAATTTATTTCCTTATGTTATTTACTTATTAATGGACTAGCGCCATCACTCAACATCTTAATATTGCCAACATGGCTTCTATTTGTGCGATCCAAAATTAATTGGAAATATCGAAGGCTACCGTGAATCAGTTGAGAGGAAAAAGGAAATGAGTCATGGACTAGGCAGTCTGTTCGTGATGTAATTAGATAGGGTTTCGCTGAAAAGCGTCCGTGTTCGAATTGGTAGATTACGAAAAAAGGAATTGTGTGCGGTAAAAACTAATAAAAAAATTGAAAATATTAACGATAAACTTTTAAACAATATTGGACATTTCACCGATTTCTTTCAATTTTTTTACTATGACGTTTGTTATCATATGTATTAGTTATTGATTATCCGATAATCTCTATAAAAATTTGTTCATTATATTATTTTATTTGACATGTGGAAAATGACTAGGCACTACTGGCGAAGTCTATTTGACATTAAACATATTCAGAAAAGAAATATTTTACAATATTTTATTTATCTTTTTTTTTAAATTGTCGTAATGGCTCATAACAGCATTACATTGATGTATTAATTTGATAATTTTTAATAACAACCTTGAAAAAAACATTTGTGGTTAGCATCGTTATTCAATTTTCTTCAAATATTGCCTTTACTTGAGACTTTTTCGTGTGCAATAATACTTGCAATATTTTTAAACATTTTTCATGTTTCATGACATGTGGCAGATGATTCGGATAAGTTTTTCTTGTAGAATACGAATCTATAATTGAAAATACTCCAGCATATCAGATTTTTTTTAGAAAAACTGGTTTAAAAAATAAATAAACACTTGTGGCCATTTTTTAAGTTGTTTTAAAGAAATAGGACGTCACAGGTATTAGCTCAAATGAAAACTTGAACCTTATGTTCGAACTTTAAGTTACAATTATAAAATAAAGATAAAGATAAGTAACATGATAAAATTTTTTGTAAGATTTTTTTTCTTAGGAGCGGTTGTAGCTTTAAGGTTCGACCTTTCGAGCTACTATTCGAATTTCTATGATATCCTATTTCTTTTTAACAACTTGTCAAAGTCGCGTTTTTTGATTCTTTAACTTGGTTTTTTTAAAAACCTGACGAATTGAAACATTTTCAATTATAGATTCGTAATCTACGGGAAAAAACTTATCAGAATCACCTGTCACAAGTTGTGAAACAAAATTCTTGTTACACAGTACAATCAATAATTTTACAGCACCGTTCAAACAAATTGCGTTGTAAATTATTCAGTGAATAAGTGAATCATTCCACATATAACAACAAGAAATCTCGTTAGTTTTCTGATAGGGCTTATTGAACCGTGTCTAAAGAGCGGTGATTGAACCGATCGATCCTCCGAGTTCCCATGACCCTATGGTCACGAAAACGATAAGTGTATTTATCTCAAAAAGATTAAAACTAATATAGTTAGTTAAGTAAGAGAAATTCTGTATTCGATCAAAGCGAAGATCTTAGTGCTTAAATATTTCAGTGTGAATTTATATACATATTCAATTTTGCAAACCGCGTGCCGAAATCTTTTTTAGTCTTGAAACACAATGATGAATTTAATTAGTTTATTCTCATCGATGCAATTTAATAATATGATAATATAGTTAATCTGTTACACACAATTCTCAATTAATTCTAAAGTATAAAATCTTTTCCAAAAAATCGCTACAAAAATATTGAATAATAGAAATTGGATAGTATAAATCCAAAAATAAAATAAAAATTAAATCTCTCATTATTTTTTGTATTTTAATTTTAATTATTGAGATTTTCTATTTAAAAAATAAGAAATATATATACGTATATATATGTGTATGTGTGTATATATATATATATA
>NW_017259370.1:1736456-1747755 GCF_001594045.1 Atta colombica
GCGACTTAAAGAAGATTAGATATATTATGGCACATTATAACAAATTGATTTGAGTTGATCTATTGAGCTCCATCGATAAAATTATAGAACATTATTAAAAGTGATTTATTCGAATATAAAAAACGCTTTTCTTCCAAAGAAATAAAAGAACACCATTACTACAGCATATGCATGAGAAAGATTTTCGGCATGATACAGTTTCATACTATTTAGAATCGATATTAAATAATTTTCTAATTTGCATTGTGGCAACAGAAAGCTCGTGCAATTTCGCAAATTACTTTGTAGTCCGACGTGCGATAGAATAGCAATTTTGTGGCACGTTTAATTTAAGAGAATAGCGCGATATTGCAATCAAAGACTTTTGATCCAGACTTTGAAAATCATAGGCGGTTTCGGCTATTGCGATGTCATGTGGTCGTTTTACGTGATGACAAAGGATAAAAATGAATAAGCATGCTAGTGATATATAGTTATGTAAATCATAACAAATATTATAAATAATCGATTTTTGCAAAATAATGAATTTTATAAGAGATCATATTCCGTTCCTATTAAGTTAATAAATTCTATATCTCGAATATTATATTTTAAATTATACATTAATTTATCGAGTCGTAAATCATATTTATCGTTTATTTATTTAATATATTGATGTTTTATTCTAATACTATCAATAAGCATAACGTTTTGATATCGACAAAATTTGAAAATCCAATATTTTTTAAATAAAAATTCTTGAAATAAAAAAAAATTTTAATATAAAAATAATTATTTCTGAAGTAGACTTTTCTGTTTTGTATAAGTTTTTATAATAAGTTTTTTTTTCAAGAATATTTCTCGGAGTTACAAATAACATTCGTTGGCAAAGTATAAATGAAGCGTACACATAAGGATGTTAGTCTGTTATCAGAAAGTACACGCGATACATTTACACTTATTTTTATGACTAATATGCATACGCAATAGGCACGTGTACGGAAAGGTCAGTTTTATTGAAATATTAAAAAATTTAGTTAGATACAGATCTGAAAATAATTTTGTCATCAAAATAATTATAATGCTCAAGTCAGTTAGAATGTCAAGTTGGTTGTTAGAGTGTCACTTTTTTATTCATATTATTCATCGTGCTTGAAATTCCTTTTTATTTTGATCCAATAAAATTATTTTGAGATCCGTATGTAGCTAAATTCTTAGATATTTCCGCAAGTCGTTCTTTCCCTGTATACATATGAAATTTTTTTTTTCGAGCAATTTCTGTAGACTTTCAAAATAAATGAAACTACCGTAATTGTTTAAATATAGAATTGTATGGAAATTCCGAACATTGTTACAATTATATTGACATCTTGTTTCATGTTTTGGATCGATAAGTAACTGTGCTTATCGTATTTCACAGTAAACTGAGCATTGTAATTTGGCACAGTGACACGTCAAAATGTAGTAGTAGTAGTAGTAGTAGTAGTAGTAATAGTAGTAGTAGCAGTAGTAGTAGTAGTAGTAAAAGATAATAATGATAACTATGTGCTTAGCTGTCGCAAAGTTTTGTCGTATTTCCACGCTAATGGATTACGAACCGTTAGATAGTGTCTCTATGTTCTCGAACATTGTTATGTGAAAATGTTCACCTGTTATGAAAGTTATCAAGACTTCTACATACTTGGTATGTAAGACCTTAGAATAATAAATATCTAACTAAATAAGTAAATAATCCGTCTTTAAGAACTGATATTGTCGCAAGTATCATACTTTATGTATGTATAGCTGTACATAATATTTCACAAAAGCATGTAATTAAAGAGAAACAAATTTAATAATTAAAGAGATATATGCGTTAAAAATATTTCAGATATTTGACATTTAATTTCAAATACGGAATCAATAATTATCATTATTTTTGTTAATGACTTTTACATATCTGTTTGATTTTCTTCTTTTTATACGAAAATTTAACAGATTCTTAGTTCAAACGTGCTACAAAATGTTAGATTGTAGGTGTGCAATATTAATGAATTTTGTGAATTAACTAGAATAAAGCAAAGGCTGTTCACACATGCATGATATTGCGCAGGAAGTGGGATATGTAGAATAGCATATATATAGTAACATAAATGCAATAGTATATTCATTGCGGCATACATACAATATAATAGTGTGTATATATATATATGTATTAGGTGTAGTAAAAAGAAATCCATTATTTTTGCATGTCATCTAATGGAAAAATAATGGAAAAATAATTTCTTTTACTACATCTAATATATATATATATATATATATATATATTGTGTATATATTATATATACATAACAATTTGCGTCGTTATGCGAGTAAGTTGTAGTACCTTAAGTATTTTTACGCGTAGTAGCTTTATTAATTCTTTAAAATATATTATGATTACGAAACCTTAAACTAAAATATGAAAGAAGATTGAGGGACCTATTCTTTAACTCTTAATGACCTTAACGACGTTAAATTGTCGTTGCGCAACTTTTTTACTATATACAAAATCTGCGTTAAAAAATGACAATGTAACGATATCGTTGCAGACGTTAAGAATTACAAAATAGACTTCTTAATGTATACTTCGAAATAACTGTAAAGTTTGTCTTTACATTTTTTAATTATCGATGATATATAAATTTCTAATTATAATAACAATTAAAAAATTAAAATCTTGTAAAAGTATTTTGTAAAAAAAAATTTTTATTCAATCAATTAACGCAATAGAATTACTAGTACTTCATTTCCGTTTTAGGTATTTTTTCTCAAGAGTGTAGAATTGCTTATTGTGCATATAAATAAGAATATCCTTTTATAGAATAAATAATTCTTGCGATATATATATCTTTTTTTTTCTCTAACTTGTAAAATATTGCAGTCTAGGAACTATATTTAAAAATATTTTAACTATAGTTGTTTATTTGTTTTCTTTATAGCAATAAAATATCGTATTAACTTCATGGATTTCCACGAGATTGGTAATTGGGTTAAAAGGGTCGTGATCGAAGTTAGAAAGCTTTATACTTATCGGTACGAATCCAGAAGTCGTATTCCGAGAATCCCGTCTTTTGACCTTGTAAAAGCAATATCCGTCTTGGGGATCCGTTTCGCACGAAAAGTCTTTTATTAAGTATAATCGTGTTAGATCGTTCTAAAAACTCATTTTTATGCCGAATCATAAATAGGATCGTATTGTTAAATGTTCTATATTTGCACATATTATCTTGCAAAGACCGATTCTTCAACTAATTTTTTATTTTTCTTCAGTAAAAATGTCAAGGAAGATCGCTATCTATATACAATAACGTTTTAGACTTTTTTAACTTTCTTATCTCCTCTAAATAAGCTTCACATAAGCTTAAAAAGCCCATTAACTTGCGTGCTGCAAATTTTCATGCCAAGAGTTTACTTCGTGCGCCATAAATTTATGATAAATATGTATCGTAAATTTCGTACTATATTTTTTATGTATGAATATTAAAGGGATAATTTAGAGCGTGAAAAAAAATGTGGGGAATTTTTTAAAAGAAAGCTGCATATTTTTTTCTATATACGCTTGTATACATTCTATATACTGTTTGTAGGTACATTTTTAGTAAATATCTTTAAATTTTGATGTAACTAAATACTTATTAGTTTTTATGTTACATACATTTAAAAATAAAACGTAAAAAAAAAAATGTTAATGGTTGGTCTTCAAACTCAACCGAAAAAAATTCAAAAATACTTTTTCTTATTAGTGTGATATAGTTTGAACTATAGTCTGAACTAAATGGAAAATATTGCAAATTGTTAAAATAGTACGATTTTAAAAGGTTATCAATTTTTTAATAAAATTTTTTAATTTGACATTTATAAAAAAAAAGTAAATTTATGGACATTGCAATAATCTTATAGTTTATGCAATAAGCAGGTATTGTATGTACATTAATATATGCGCAAAACTGATTTGCTATATTTAGTAGTTTCTGAAAAATCGATTTGAAAAATATGGTTTAAAAAAACACGTTCTAATGTTTTGTATATATACATTACAGTTATAATATAAAGAATTAAAGTTTCTCTACTCGGCGATACCGGAGCTATACAACAAATCTTCCTAATTAAAAATGCTCATGTTTTTTACTTTTATTTAGTTCACGCTTAATAATAGTGGCCTTTGAGCGCATTGAGATAGCGCGTTAAACACAAAAGTTCGTTAGAAAAATATGTTAAAAATATTTATATAATATAAAATTTAATATATTTTTGTTTTGACAAATATACAGATACAGTACATATATAGTACAAATAAAACCTTTTTTAGAAACTTTGAGATTCTAAATATTTAAAAAAGATAAAAAAATTAATTTTTTGAATTTCTCAACTACATTATCTCTTTAAGAGAGAAATAACACACTCTACAAAATTTTATCGTTATTATCAATTGAATTGGAATTGGAATCGAACTAATTCATATAAAACCAAATCGGCATTTGAAGCGCAAAGAGAGTTAAGAATCTTTTAATGACAATACTACGTGAAAATTAATACAATATTATTTCTTCAAAAGATTATATGCATCTATGATGAGATTTTGTAATATATCTATTTTGAAGATCTCGAGGATTTTAGTTTAAATTATATTCTGACGTTGTGCCCCTGATTGGTTGAGGGATATGTTACAATAGTACAATTGTGTAATCACTTCTCGCGAGTGTTCTAGGCTTTAATGAGTGCAAAGAGAGACTATCATATTCTGTATCGTCAACTGTAATTTGTTCAATAAACGTGGGCGATACTTAGCCTTACCATGTCAAGCTCGAGTTGTTGGGCAGAGGTGTCCGGCACAGCCGTTACCTTTCCCATGAAATCACATATCATGTTAAGCACGGTCCTTGATGTTAAATATTTATGTCACGGGTGGATATCATCCTAACGCCGCGTGGTATAGCTTGTTCGCCAATCGAAAGCAATGGGTTATATCTCATCGGTGCACGGTGCAGCGTAGCGCGATTCTATTAGAATGCGTCTGATTGTGTTTGACGAGAGTTCGCGCCTGGACGAAACGCTGCGCCGCAGTGATATGTTTTCGGAAATGCCGAGCGACGTGCACGAGGCGCAGGTAAAAGAAGAGACTCGTCATAATGATGCTAAGTAAGAAAATTAAAATATTTTTTTTCACTCGAGGATTATCTACTTGTTGCTACGCAAGTTGTTCTAATCGTTACCTCTGCGGCGTAAGCAAATGAGTCATAAAAAATTATGTGGAGGAATAAAAATTTTTTATCTCAACATGGCCGATGCATGTTGAATCTTATTTGACTAATCGTTACACAAAACTTAAATATCCCTATATAGAGAAAAAGTTTCTTTAAATTGTTGCATTAGAATAGTCCAATCAAATAGATGTTTAAAAATATGATTACTTGCATTAAAACTGAAGTATTTTTGATTAAACAAAATATGTTTCATTAAAATTGTTTCAGTGAAACAAATATAAATAGAATTCCCGAGTCCGAACAAATCTTTTTCTCTGTATATATTGTAATACATGAAAAGGATGGTTTTACTGAAATGTTTATAAATTTAAATGCAGGTCTAAAAATAATTTTGTTAAACCATTCAAATATTTATGTAGGATGCACAAATTGTATATACAATGTCAAAACTTTTTGTAACATTGGCTCATCTTGCTTAAGATTCTATTTATTTTGAGAGATTTCAACAAAATTATTTTCAAATCTGTATCTAGCTAAATTTTTTAATAACTCAGCATAGTCGTTCTTTCTGTACCAGTTCAATATATATAATTTTGTAATTTATAAGGTCACAACAAACTTTTGCATAACGCATAAGGCATTAGAAAATCAATTAATGAGAATATAAAATGGAAGACATTGATTGATTTTCTTATGCCTTATGCATAATGCAGCACTTTAGATTGTCAAAGGAACAATAGCAACTCAATCTCTTCACATTTTGTTATTTTTAACTTTCATATGTGTCAAAATGTAAATCATTTAATTTCTGTGATTATTTTCAAAATTAGCAACATCACATATTATTGTAGGCACTTAATATAGTAAGTAATGAATTAAATTTGAATCAAATTTAATACGTTTTCTTGAGTTAAATTGTTTAATTTTATTGCTTTATTGCTTTAGTTAAATTAATGAGTGGGAGCAGTGGTGACCTATAGAAATGATAAAAAATAACTCGAATTATAATTTGAATGTTATGAATTTAACAATGAGCGTTATATAAAAATGTTTGGACTTTTTAAATAACAGTATCGATATCGTTATATTGTCATTGCACAGATGTTATATATGGTAAAAAAGTTGCTGCGCGACATAACAATACAAATTTAAGGGGATGCCGGAGCGACGCGCGACTTGATCGATGTCGATCAAATTCTAAAGATCTAAAGGTCTTATTGGATGATTTAGAAGAATACAACAGTGAGCATTCACTCAACTGTTGAATCTACTGAACACGTCCATTCTTAATTCCAAATAAAACATTACGTACATTAAGAAAAGCATTAAGTAAAACATTATTGCATTTTTTGCTGTGTTATATCCTATATATCACATAAATGCTAAGTTATTATGTACACTCAGATCGTATATTTCCATTCACTTGTCTTGTAAGTTTCCAAATCATAATTTGAAGGTCTCATTATATTCTTATAAATTATTCATATGTGGGGAAACTACGTTTCGTTTATATATATATATATTTGGAATCATTTATATAATATGTAAAGAAATAACAATGATAAACTGGACAGGAAACTGTTATATGCAATTTTTTTTGTTTTTTTGTTTTTTGTTTTCATACGGATTTGTGTTTTCTTGTAACTATTTGTGTTTTTTCTATTATTCTGGAAAAGGATTTTTTTAATTTCTGTATAAAGATGCCTCCAGATATGGCCAATATATATTGTACTATTGTTCCTAATACCATATGTATACGTCAACTTTGCTAAATAAATTTGCTAAATAATTGCCTACATTCAATATGGATAATTATGTATATCATGTATGTGTATGCTGATATTTGCTGATGTTGACATACGTTGACCGTATCATTTGAAGGCATCTTTAGGAAAATGAAAAAAATGAAAAAGTATGAAATGTGCGTTTTGTCAATACAGATGATTCCAACATTCCCTTAAAAGTTAGAGGCAGTGTACAGTAAAAGAACAAGGCACAGAGAATAAAAATTGTAACTTGTAGAATACATAGTTTGAGGCTGAATTCTTATTCTCTGTTCTCTGTTCCTTATTCCTTTAATTATGCTCCTTAAAATAGAGGGACTAATACTATTGGCGGGGCCGCATTCTGCCGATGTTTCTAATTATGGATACGTTCCAAATTAGAATCATTTTTATCCTTCTTTATTATTTAGTGAACAACAAGAATAAATAATGCATCATGTACTTCATGCGTAATTCGGAATGTATCCCAAGATTCTCACATCACGCGGAGTAAACTCTAGCCACAAATAGACAGTCATCTCGTTCGATTGCGATGAGCGGCTTTTGTTAGCTCGGATTCGTACTTTCTAGTCACGACAATCTTTCCTTTGTATGGCAGTAAATATCTAAAAATATCACACTTTACGGGACGTGACACTTCGGGTAAATATGCACCGTTCGTAAATGTATGTCACGTACAATGTCAATTTTATCAGTACATCGATTGTTAGGCAAGTAACCAGCATTTATGCCTGTTTCTATCAATTAACTTCAATCTCGGTTCAACTTACTCTTTATTTTCTTTTAATTTTTAGAACTAGAAAAAGATAAAGAGTAAGTTAAACTGAGATTAAAGACTATATTAGTTATTAATGAACAGAAATGAACATTAATCGAATAAACTTTGATCTTCAGATAATAAGAAAAGAGTCAAAACACTCTAAATAAAAATACGAAAAAGAAGAGAAAAATATGTGAAAACTTCGTACCATCAAATAATCATTGGAAAGATCACATCATGGGACGATTGGAGATCCTCAAATAAGAAATTCGACACTATACGTTTGATTCGCCATATTTTTCAGAACTTGTTTAGGATAGACTAAGATAGATTATACATAAGATAGACTAAGATGTTCACGTATCTTGTGCATCTTGTGTGTATCTTGTGCATCTATTTCGTTCTATTTTAAGCAGATCCTGAGAAATACCTTGAAAAAAAGTTGTTTAAACAGTCCAATTTCTTACTTGAAGATCTCTAGAGTGATTCAATAAGGTAGTGTCATTTTTACAATAAGTATTTTACACATGCAAAGCAATATTTTATTTCGCGAGTCTAAATTTAACAATGGCTAACTCGGTTATTTTTTTTTGCGATCAAGTAGCGCGTAAGTCAAGATCAGTTTTACTTCCGCAAGCTCGTACATTTTCCTCATCTTCGTCATCTTGTCGCCGATGAAAATACTAGCCAAACGATTTCAAGACACAATGATTAAGTTTCCTGGTATGTAATGTGCATCTCGAGAGTTAGATTCAGGACAAGTCGACTTCTGTTCTGTGCAGGATGGTATTAGATCCCAAGGCCACTAGTTTGCACAACGATTACGGAAGTTTCGATCGACCGTTGGGCGCCGGGGAGGGCCACGAGAGGGACGTTGAAGCAGCGGTTGATGGAAGCAGCAGCGGAATGGCACAGTCCAGCGATGTTTATCAACGGCAACCGCTCTTGCCCGGCGCGCCGTTATCCAAGAGCAAGGATAAGTGGTCCGGAGTGGCCTCGGGTTCGGACTACTACGAGGATGATGAGGATGAGAAGGATATCGAAGGTCTGGGCAGACATCCTGGGATACCGAATGGTTCCAGCAGTGGCATCGTCAAGATTGACATGCCGGCGCCGCTGCGCGAAGAGCCACGTTTCCCCAAGGAAAAATGGAAAACGTTTCTCGGTAAGAGAACGTGCGAATCGCTTTAAAAAAAAGATTCTTGAAGAATGCACAAACACGTAGTGAGTTATATCTTGGAAAAAAACGTGTTTACTACATGGATAAACTTGGAATTTCTCTTTTATCTATGAAAAATAAAAATTTTCATACAATTTTATCAGTACTTAAGAAAATGTTTGAAATTTTACTTTTAAAATTAAATTCTGTCTCTTTTTGAAAATATTTCTTTCATTATTTTTTCTCGATAATACAAAGTATTATCGGTCAAAGTATAAGTCGACAATCGGTTGGACAACATGTATGGCATACACAAGTATATACAGTACCGGCCAAAAATATATTTAAGTTTTCATAGGCATGATTTTCATTAAAGTGAATCTCGAATACGTTTAAAATTTTATAGTGAACAGACCTAGTGGCAGATGCACTTTGTATGTAAAATTTGATATTGGGTTGCCCGAAAAGTTCGTGCCGACTAAAATTAAAATTTTAGTATACATTTATTAAATTAAAATTTTCTGCGTTTGAATTTTCCTTCAACATCGATACGAACTTTCCGAACAACCTAATAGAATACATCATGGGATGTACACATTTTTGAAACCTCTTGATTTTCATAAAATCATGTTTTTATATTTTTTTTTGTGTTTCGTATATTCCGTCGCTGTTTTTACAAATTGATTTTAATAATTTTAGTGTAGTGTTTCACAATTTTACTAGTATTTAAACTTATTATGGCGATTCACAGTTTATTATTTAATTTAACTTATTTTTTTTGAGATTTCAAATGAAATTAATTTTTTACAAATTATTGTTTTCATTATTTGATAAAAAGTTACGCTATCAAAAACCAAAATATGGTATAATAATTTAATAGCAGTCCATGTATTTTAAATCAAATTATTCTAAAAAATCTAATAATGTATACTTTTGGCCTATACTGTACATCTACATTCTCATGTATATCTCGTGAGTTTTTATAAAAAACCGTCTGGATGTCAGTAGATAATACACAGCAAAAGAGAGAAACTCACTGATATTGTAGTGAGCGTTTTCTATACTTATCTTATCATATATAGATTTTGTGATTTTAATTAAAGAAAAAGAGAGATATATATATATATATTTTTTCATAGAATCTTTGATTTTTTGACTTTTAATAATTTACAATATATAATTTGTTCGCATTCTAATTTATTTTTAAATGCAATAAAAAGTTTCTAATCTTACCTTGAATTCTAAATAATATCTGCAAAATCTGAGAATTTTCAAAGAATTTTATTTCGAAATTTTAATAAATATTCTAATGTACGAAAATTCTACTTCAAAATATCAGTAATATAATAATTTTTTCGTTTATTTAAAATAAAAGTACAACCTCCAAAGTGCCGAAAAAATTAATATCATTAATAGTCAAGCTAGATTCACGACGATTGAATTGATGTAACTGTAATTGTACATTATTGTTCATTAAACTCGCAATATCAAATTATCATCTTTTTTTTCAGAGAGAGAGAGAGAGAGAGAGAGAGAGAGAGAGAGAGAGAGAGAGAGAGAAAGAGAAAAAGAAAAGTAATTTATTTTTATAATAATTTTTAAAACAAATTTCATAATTGTATCTTAAAAAGTTTTCAGTATCGCTAATTTACAAGAATATATAACTATGAAATTAAAAAAAATAAATTTCAGAAATTATATATTTCAAATATTTTTTCTAATTATTATAAAATAGTAAATAAATATTTTGCATTAAACAATGCATTGTTAAAACGTACGCTCGAATCATTAAACAACATCAAATGTTTTATATTTACTCTATCAATTTTCTCAATTTTACCACGACCGGATGTTTTGATGACATGTCTTGACGTAATAAGAATGGAACGAGAATTAGCAAACAATTTTCTGAGTAAATATCAAGAAACTCGCCAGATAATTCCGCCGACTTCGGAGCCTCTAATTTGACTCTGTGTACGTAACATTCGTTCGCAGCGGGGAGACCATCGAGATCGAGGTCGTTACATGGCCTGGTATTCGTTCGATTCATCTCTGTTCGCGTAATTTGATCTTATAGAGAGCCTCCCTCCCATCGATCTCTCCTCTTGCCTAGAACCCGCGAGATTTATCTTGACGGCTTTTTACCGTCAGATCTTAATTAAGACGAGCAATTTGATATTCGCTGTTGTTCATGAAATGCAGCAGATTTCGCGAGTTCCGTTACGTAGATCTGTTACGATGCGGATCGTCGTTGCATGACAGAATTGATTTCGCGGTTATTCTCGAGCACGCGGGAACGGAAGAAACAACATATGAAAAAAGATAATAACATGATAATTACATTTGAACAGAAAGATATTGCAGAGGAATTATATATATACATATATATATA
>NW_017259370.1:1747855-1752513 GCF_001594045.1 Atta colombica
GTATGTGTGTGTGTGTGTATGTGTATGCCACTGCTTTTTGTTACAGCATTTCTCTTTATGGTTGTAAACTTCATATTGACGACGGCTTCCCTCGCAATGGTACACGAGCGCGTTCCAGACAGAAACACGTATGGATCACTTCCCGATGTGGTACTAGACAATGTCACTGCTCAAGATTGGGCGCTTAACGTTTCGGAAGTCTTGATTATGATTATGTCCAATTCCGCAATGGTTTTTATTATTTTTCATAAACATAGGTATGTATAGAAAGCCAATGTAAATCGATGCCAAATTTTTGTTAAAGATAAATCCACGTAACAAATTTATTTCCATAGATTCATAGTAGCTAGACGAATATTTCTGCTGATGGGCTTGCTCTACATGATGAGAAGCGTTACAATGTACGTGACGGTCTTACCGATCGCCAGTAAAACTTACTATTGTAGCCCGAAGGCGAACAATACCAGTCCGCTTCTCGTGACAAAGAGAGTCTTGCAACTCATCTCCGGCTTCGGTTTGTCCATTAATGGCAAACACACTTATTGCGGAGATTACATTTACAGTGGGCACACGGTTGTGCTTGTACTCAGTTACCTGATTATTAAGGAATGTACGTATCTTCATTTGTTTAAGAAATAAATACGAATATACATGTTGTCGATATAATTTTACACAATGATTTGTAACGCATTTTAGATTCTCCAAGGAGATGTCAACCGATTCATTGGTTAGCTGGTTTAGCGGTACTCGTTGGGGTAATTATGGTCTTGGTAGCTCATGGCCATTATACCGTGGATGTACTTATAGCTTACTACGTTACTACGCGTTTGTGGTATATTTATCACACGCTAGCCAATAATCCAAATCTCAAGGTACGTTTTACTTTCGAGCATTGAAAATTATCTGCTACACGAAAAATATAATTTATTTAAAAATTAATATAAAATTTTAGTAATATTATTAATATTATAATTGCAAATAAACATAATATTTGATGTAATAATAAACTTTAGTAAACTATTCTATGTGAAATGTTCATAACATTTACATTATAATTTATATATCATTAATGTATAAGATAATGAAATTTTTGCAGCAATACGGACCAAACAATTTTTTGGCCCGGCTCTGGTGGTTCTCTATTTTCAAGTATTTTGAGAAGAATGTAGGCGGAACAGTGCCACGACAATATGACTGGCCTCTACCCTGGCCTCGACGGTTTCTTGCCAAGCACCCTAACCGGGATAGTTAATACTTGTCTTGATTTTATGATAGAGGCTGTTAAAAACAAAGAAGTTACTTTTGTTGTATATATTTTACACAATACATTTACACACACACACACACACACACACACACACACTCCACGCATACATTCGCACGTATTCACAAATGTATATACAAATCGAGGCTTATTAACGTGGAATTCACTAAAGAATATGCATGGAACGTACGATTGTTTTCAAAGTTTCCGCACATTCATTGTTAAAGCATGAATTTTGTGTCGTTTACTTCTTTATAATCCAGTTGTGAACTCTATATAGACACAATACCCGTGCTCTTTCACGTAAAGTTATCGTCCAGTTAGCCCGAATTTACTTTTGCTTGATTTTTATACAATTTATACACAGTATAAAGAATAGATGTAGAGAGATAGATTTTATGATCTAATATCATAAAGGTTCGAATAGAGGAAGGTATTCGAGTTAATGAGACACATATGATTGGCTTATAGCGTTTATATTTTCAAATAGTTACAAATTGAAAGTAATATAATAAATAAGTAAATATAGGATAAATGTTTTTAAAAACTCGAGCGATATTATGCAATAAGGAGTATTTGTAAACTTTAAAGGGCTATTGTAGATAAATATTAGGACAAAATCTAAATCCTTCCTCTAAACGAATCTTTGACGGTACATGCTCGACTTGAGTCGACGTCTCGATCTTCCAATGTCTAGACGTCGTCGTCCTTGACTTTGCATTCGCGATACGAATTATTCCGATGAAAAACGATTTTGCAAACGAATTTGCCAAAAATGTATTGTGACTCGCATGATGTGTATGCTCTAATTAAAGTTCTATATTACCGCTAATCTTCGAAATTATTTCCTTCGTGCTTTGGAAAGAAATACCGAGTATCCAATACTAGAAGTGATTGTGCAATTTCGTGGGATCAAAATAGGAACGCTCAAGTGGATATTAATTCATATAATGTTGACAAACTAAACACCGAGCTATGAGAAGACATCTCCATTATAGATATAAAGTTGATAAAAAGTTTTAATAATATTATTAAGGATTTCGTAACTTTGATTAAATTACATAATATATGATCCATCACAAACGGAATTCGCATTTCTTGCCTGCTATATGTACAAATTGTAGATATACGAATCTATAATAACAATAACTTGTACAATAACTTGTAGCAGATAAAAAATCCAAATTTCATTTGTGATGGGCTATACATTATATTATTTAATCAAAATTATAAAATTCCTTAATAATATTTTTAAATTTTTACATGAACACACACACACACACACACACACACACACACACACACACAGAGCCTGCCCCAGATTTGGATAAGTTTATTTGTAGCATATCTTGGACATTGAATTTATAGAAGATATATTATTCGTTCTTCTAGCTTCCATTAGTCGATACGCGAAAGTATCATTTATAGAATAATAAGAAAAATACGAAACAAAAAGAGGAAAGTACTGAAGCATTCGTGTTTTCACGGAATAAGGTCATTATACGCTTGTGCATACACCGGATGTTGTCATACATACATATACATGTTGCATAGGCAATGTAACAAATTATGCAAAATGTGAAAGATAATTTTGCATTCGTGGAGAGATCGAGTGACAAAAAAAAACGAATAATCATCGATTTTTCATACGATATCTTCTTCCTTCGTTCTTCTCGCATTTCATTGTTTCAACGACTTCTTGCCCAACTCTTTTTCTCATTTGATGAAGATGAGTAACATAATTTAATGTCGATGAAAATGCCGCGATTCTTCAAACATTTGTATAAACAATTATGAATCTCATCTAACAATGTACAAGTAATGTGGTAACAAATCGCGTGACTACGCGTTTTCCTAGCATCCGATGAAAGTTGTATGTATACTATATGTATGTTATAAAAGTGCTGAGTAACATTTAATTATAGTTTAAATTGCGTCAAAGGTGATTTGTTATCTTATTTACCTGTGATTCATTGATTGAATCTCTATAAGTGCGAAACGCATTCACAATTCTTTACCATTTTTAATTAAATTTTTGTTGTCTTTTTTATGTTATAATTCGAATAAATAATAAAATATTTCTTATTTCGATATATTTCGCGGAAATTTATATGTAAATCTATTTTTCATTATATATATAATTATATATATAATTCATTATATATATAATTTAATGAAGTAATTGGAGATGCGTTGAATTGTATACATGATAAAATTGATTTACTATATTTTTTTTTATTATTCGTTGATTACGATTGAATTGTTTGATAATTAAACAAAATTCGTGCAAAAGTTACAAAGAAGAAGAATAGTACGTGTGTGTGTGCGTGTGTACGTGCGTGCGTGCGTGCGTGCGTGCGTGTGTGTGTATGTGTGTGTGTGTGTGAGAGCAAGACAGAGATGCGATAATGTTATTAATAGTTAAATAATTAACTCTTTTCCGTCTGTGATGATAAATAAATGAAAGAATAAATCACCGTTGAGTAATTTCGCGGTTTTAATAGCAATCGACTGGCGGATCAATACCAATGTGGCCAGATATTTCTTCTTGACATTCAAATTATAAATGCGTGTAATTGTTAAATATATATTTTAATAAGATTAATGTAGTTGGTAGTGAAATTTTTAGCTGGCATTTGTGCAACATGAAACAGATAATACCGTATTAGAGGTATATTTTTGAATGAAATATATGCATAATGTGTGTATATACATATATATATAAGTGCATTCTCTCAATTGATGGATATCTATTGTAGTAAAATGATATGTTGCTAAACGAATACGAGAATGGACTAAGTGAATATAGAGACACATATTCAAATATTATAGATATATATTTGCAAAGATTAATATGTATACGTGCATTTACTTTGTGTGTGTGTGTGTGTGTGTGTGTGTGTGTGTGTGCGTGCGTGCGTGCGTGCGTGCGTGCGTGTGCGTGCGTGCGTGTGCGTGCGTGTGTGCGTGCGTGCGTGCGTGCGTGTGCGTGTGTGTGTACACACACACACACGCATATGTATACACGCATATGTATATAAATATAACATATATGTATATGCATATGCACACGTAACGCATATTTTCATTATGTTGCTCTTCGGAGCGGATACGCTTCATACGCGGCGAAAACAATTTCAATGTATAGAGCTTAGAGCGGTCTGACGTTTATGAGAATGATATTTTGAATCTCCCAGACGGAGACTTGTGTTAAAAAATGTAAGCCAAAAGATACTGTCGAGTGTATGCATATATATAGGTATACGCAGACGTGATATGTGCATGTATAATACATATTTTAATATACATGTACGAATATATATTATAAAAATGATATATTTACACGCACACAATAAGAAAATATTTCTTCTTAACAGAAGAGCCTTTCGTTGAT
>NW_017259370.1:1752613-1770220 GCF_001594045.1 Atta colombica
GTGTGTTTATATGTATATATATATATATCTATATATTTTTACGTGTAGATATTTTTTGGTAACTTGTTATAATAAACTGATTAGATTAGTTAAGTATACATATTATATATAAGAAGAAAAAATATATATGCGTTGTAAATAAAGAATAATTTAGCAAAAGAGCTTTTGTCATTGCGCGAAAACTAATCAAAATTTTGTTATCGTTAAATACATGTATACAATAGCATTCTTCGATTATTCGTGGAATAATTACATTTCCGTGTACTAAATTCCTTGAAAATTGAATAAGTGATGATGCAACTTGATTTCTATTCTATTATTCATACATTGTATATAAATCTTTACGAAAACATCGATATTATTACAATGAAAAGCAAGTTGTATTTGGCTTCACTTTATTTATACTTCTGTATTTATAAAATATTTATTATAATTTTCATATGTTGACGTAATAAAGTTTTAAATATACTTTACTCGGATCATCTCTGTATGTTCTTTACCTTTCAAATCACTATAAATTATAAATTCTTTTTTATATTTCTTTTATAATTCTTTTTTAAATGTAATTTTTGATGTTGACTTCTTGAGACATATATACAATTATTGTATCGAAAATTACAGGCTTGTTTAATCGATACCTTTTGTTTCGGTTCCAAATTAATCTTTTGACAGATGTCTTTCTTTGCATAAAACTTATTTAATCATACTCGTAAATCTACAAGTGAAACAATTCCAAAGCAAAATTCTGCAAGCAACACAGTAATTTTTATATTGTTAAAAACGCGAAACAAAAATATAGTTTAATATCATTTTCATTCATTAATTTTTATCATGGGTTAAGTAAGTACGAACTTAAATTATTAAAATATTAAATTTTATTGAATTATAAAAAATATATGCATCCATGTAAATTTTTTAAATTAATTTCTTCATTAATTTTTTATAGACAAATACATATATATATATATATATATATATATATTCGGATCTGACATCTCAAGAGAAATGTAAATTATCGAAAAATAAATTATCACAAAAGTTAGAAGATATGGAGGATCATAGTAGTATCGGCGAGGGTGATATAGGACAAATCAAAAAAAAAATTTCACTTCGTAATAATATTGGAAAACGATGGCATCGCTTTCAAGTTCTAACACCATGTTCATTTATTCTTCGAGGTTCTCGTGCGATGAGTGATCGCCGGTTCAAGTATAAAAGTCGAGGACGACAAGCAGCACCGTGCACGATAGTGGCTATCGTTTACGGTCGCCTGTTTGAACCCAAAGAGTGGACGAGTCATCATATAGATCAAGTACTCGAATATGGTGACAAGTTGTTTCGCATAAGCTTGAGGAGAAACAAGTTGAAAGACGATGAATATATGAGGACCAATCTCGTACACAATGAATTCTATATTGGTTTCTACAAAATTTGGGTTGATATCGAAAAAAATGGTATCCGCGGCAATCTCTTTAGCCAGTCAATTGGCTGTTCGGATTTTGCTGAAGGCCTCCAAAAATTTCTCAGAAATAATGATTCTGGAGTAATCACTGCTCAAGGTAATTCCGTTGCTGTATGGCGTCAGTCTGGAAATGCCGGTTTCTTTTGCTACAATCCAGCCTCATGCGATGAGACTGGTCTACATTATGCTGATGGCACAGCTTGCCTCATGAGGTTCAAGTATATAAATGACTTGCATGATCATTTGTTAAAGAATCTAAATTGGCGTTATGACTCTCGATATTGTATCGACAAAGTCACCTTGTTGCGTGCCATAGAGGTAATAATAGCAGTAGAATAGCGATAATAATAATAGTAGTAATAGAGATCCGGGAGAAAATGTTTCATATATAATTATATAAGATTAAATATAATTATATAAAAAAAAATTAACTTAAATATTTTATATACAATTATATATGATTATATATAAAAAATATGTCCATTTATATAACATTTTTTTCCGCGGCGAGAGAAAGAGAGAAAGAGAGAGAGAGAGAGAGAAGGGAGAAGCTTATTTTTTTTTATGAAATGTTACTTGTAAGAATAAAATTCATTATTATTACACAAGTATATTACAAAGAGAAAGTCCATATACTATATAAAGATATTTATATAAAGATAAAAAGAATGATGTAAATAATATATACCCAGCAAATGAGAATTGAAATGAATTGAAATGGATTCAGATTTTCAGAAATATTGATTCACGAATATTAAAATGAATGTTTTTCAATCCTGAATGCATTGTTATTAATTTATAGGAATTGCATAGAGCATATCTCTATGCTCTTCAATTTAAAAATAATATTAGCTTTTTCTGTGCACAACACACACATTGTGAATATTATTCAATTCAAAATTTTGAATAGGAAATGTAGTTTTTCAATCCAATTGCATCCAATTGAATCTAATTGAATCCAATTGAATTCAATTAAATAAAAAAAAAGTATTCGCTATTTAAAATACGCATTCGGATAGAAAAAAATTTCAATTTATTTTAATCCATTCTCGTTTGCTAGGTATTTATATATAAAAAAATACTTACATAGTTATACATATATATGAAAATAGACATTTATAGGTCGATGCATTCGTTGACCGATTCGATGTTATTGGTCCACCTATAGTTCGGAAGAGCGTATTACGATCCATTAATCCTATTGACATCGATGATCATAAAGTGGACTGCACAAAGCCTGTGCAGAAAGAAAAAGTGCACAAACTCGCAAGAATACGAAAAGAACCGTTATCAATCAAAATTTCAAATTATAGCATCGATCGATATTTTGCTACAGAGTTGTTGGTGAATCGAAACAACTTTGACACAGGATATTCATACGATGACATGCGAGTAAACGTGCCATCCACGTTCACGGAATTACCCGATAAAATAGCGATTCTTCATGGTCTAACCTATGAAGACGAGGAAATATACAAAGGCAAAGGTGGACAAAACGTAGCAAATTGCGTGATGGCTATTGCTATGAAGAAAATGCATCCAGTAAAGACATGGGTGAGATCGACGCTGGATGAAATCCTGATGATGGGTGATTTATTGTATGCTAAAGTTAAATCCGACAAGCCAATAATAAAGACAATGACAGCGGCCGATTTAGATAATACCAAATTCCAAATAGAAGATCGTAAACTAGTGATAGATGTCGATCTGATCACCGTGACCGGTACAATTACCTCGAAGGTACCGTCAGTTTTGAATTTGAAACAGGCACTAGAAGAGTTTTTTCTGTTAAACGAGGAAGGTGTGATCGAAACGACTTCAATGGCGGTGACAGTCTGGAGTCAGGATGATTATTACTATCTATTCGATCCTCGATATTGTGATGCCACTGGCATTAGGATAAGAGAAGAGAAAACTGACAAAGTTACAGAAAAGGATAGAAAAGAGGAAATTATACAGAAGGATAAGAAAGAAATAGGAAATTGTTGCGTGATTCGATTTCCAGACTTAGATTCCTTGACTGCACTGTTCTTGAAAAATGTTGATCCTACGAGAAAGAACGATCGGTTCACTATTCGGCATGTCACGATCGTGGACGATGTGCCTGGCACTCGAGCTTGGAACGAGTTTCAGCCCGGTATGGCAGGTAAGACGTGGGTGTTGCAAGGTGAAATATCCAACATGGATGAGTTATTTGAAGAAGAAAATCAAGGAGTTCAAGGTCTCGCTATGCCAGTTGTGGCCTTGGTTAGTGCAGGGGAAACGCCAGCAGCAAAATGGAGTAAGGAAACCGTCGATGAAGTGATCAAGGAAGGCGACGCTTATTACAACTGGTCTAAGCCTGTCACAATGGAAGAAGAAACTGAAAAATTGCTTCTTGTCCGAGATCTGAAAAAAAATTTGTATTTCAAAAATCGAAAAGTAATTATTGATATCAACGAGGCGGCAGTTGTCGGTGATCTATCAGCATCGGATGATTCTAAATTACTAAACTTAGAAAGAGGCTTAAATCAATTCTTCGAGGACAAATATTATGGAATAGTTGAGACGAAGAGACTCTCAGTGGCAGTATGGAAAGACGAAGAAGAGATGAAGGACGAGGATAAAAAAGAGATATTTTATTATTATTTCGATCCAAATCCTCGTGATAAATTAGGTCAATCAGCGGAGAGAGACGAAGAAAATTCTGCCTGCTTGGTACGATCTTCGGACCTCTCAGCGTTAGCAGATCTCATTAAAAAGAATGCGGGGCACAATGAAGGCGAGAACGATTTCATGATACATGAATTAAAGTCTGTGTCTATCGGTCCACTTATGACGGATGAGGAGATTGAGGCAGATAAACTAATACCGATTATGCCGAATTTGAACAACTATTCGAATTTGGGCGAGACTGGCGCTATACTTTTGGGTACCATCAATCAAAGAAATGAATTGGTCTTCAAACGAATAACGAGAGATAAACAGCAAGCTGCTAATGGTTTAACGACTTTGGCTATGACAAAACTTTACGATCCTCATTTATGGTACAGTGAACTTGTAGATGATATCTTGAAAATTGGCGATAAACTCACTAATGAGAACTTAATAAATCTACCTGAAGTAGAGGCTGAAGAGGAAACTCCCAGAGATTATCTTCTTCCTACGGAAATCGCAGAAAACTTTACCATAGGAGTCAATCGAATGTCAGTTGGATTTGAAGAAGAATCTATCACCGGAAGCATGACTGATGTGATAAGATTACTCGAACAGTTTTTTGAGGAAAACTCGATGGGAATATTTCGTCAGGATGACGTAATAATGCCGATTTGGAGAGAAGGCGAAGTGTTCTTCACAATGGATCCTAGGGGTAGAAACGCTCAAGGCAAATCTACAGATAAGAATGAAGCTGCAGCAGTGATGTGGTTCACCGATATCCCCTCATTAGCTGACATTCTTCGAACAGTTGTACGGGAGGCCGACGACTTCGTCATCGATGCCATCTCAATCGACAATGTGTACGAGACGCGAGTGGCTCAAGCCGAACGTGTGAAAAAGACTACTTCCGGTGAAGATCTGTGGCATCATTTTCCCAAACTCGCAGACGGTGTCTGGAGCATCGACGGTAACGTCACTATGACAGACGAAAGGTTCGACAAGACAAATCATGGCAAACAAAGTGCAGCCATCGCCGCGATGGCCATCGTCTTTTCCAAGGTTTCTTTTTTTCTTTATATAATCAGCTTAATTAATTTTACTTAATTAATTCAACTATATATAACTCAATTGCGCAAAGATAATTAACATAGAAAATTAATAAAGGTCTACCAACCGAGACAGTGGACATCGTCAATTCTCGATCAAGTTATCGTTACTGGCGACAAACTACATTCAAAGTGTGTCGAGAGACTCGGTAATGGCTCGGTACCCTTAGTGAACGAAATCATCAGTGAATTTTTCCTGTCTTCTCGGCGCATCGCTTTAACAATCAAGGATTGTGTTCAAGCGGGTAGTCTTACCGGGATAGCTCCTAAGATTCAAAATTTACGGAGCGGAATCGACAATTTCTTCAACAAGTACGAAGCTGGCGTATTGACCGTACGAGGAAATAAAAATTTAGCCATATGGAAGGCCGATGACGCATATTACGTTCTAATACCCAATTGGTCCGCTACTATGAAAGAAAACGTGTCAACGGTACCGCAAGTAATCAGGTTCAAGGATATGAGTCTCCTTGTAGATTATCTTCTACATCACTTGGGAACCGAAGGCGATTATCAGATTACTGCGATCGACGTGCTGGACTGGACTAAACCGCCACTTTGGAAACTTGATCCTAGTCCGGCGATTCGACCAACGAACCTGCCTCCTTTGAACGCTTACAGAAAATTACGGGGCGAGGCGCGTGCTATCTTGCGTGGAAGCTATCATCAAGGCGACAAGATCTTTCCCGAGACGTTACGTAGTCGACAAACAGCGGCAAATTGTGTCGTTGCGCTCGGTATGTCAATCGTTAAGAGTCCCATCACCTGGACGAAAAAGACTATGGACGAGATTTTGGCAATCGGTAGTAACGTTCATCAAGAATCAAGAAAGATCAAACCCGAATCGAGATTGAAACCAAAGGATATTATCAGAGTATTCTATGTGGGTATGTATGTCGTACGTTTCCGCTGCTTTTAAAATAATTCTGAACAAATTTCGGAATTTATATTTTCGCAGGTGTCAATGTTTTGACTGCTGACATTGAGCCTAATACCGTAATCGGTCTGGTGGCGATTGAACCTTCCGTCTCGGAAGATAAAAAGGGGGAAGAGAAAGAAAAGATTGACAAACGCGAGAAGAGAACGACTCGGCGAGAACAATCTTCTTCGATTTTATTGGAGGAAGGTTTGCGGAAATTTTTTGAAGATAATCGTGCTGGTATTCTAATAACCGATCGCGGTATGATAGCTATTTGGAAAGATCTGGGTGTTTACTTCATGTATGATCCTAGAGCTAGAAACGATCAGGGTCTACCAGATTCCAACGGAACTTCATGTATAATGTGGTTTGCTTGTCTGGAACCTTTATATGATACAATCTTTGCAAACATTGATCCCCGTGAGAGATATGGGGCTTTCGAGATCTGTCGAGTAATCATAAGGAACGTCATAATTGAGACATTGCCGTGTCCAGGTGGTTTCCAACCATATTTAGATCGTATCGCGCCACTTGTTTCAATTATCTGCCCAAAAAAGACAGTTAGGTTGAACGTGGAATCGCTGAATGAGTACAGTATCGTGAACGACGAACTGAGCGTTCTGCATGGCAGCCTGCACATGAATCATCGTACCTTCAGTCTGAGAAACAGGGGTTTGCAGAGTACGGCAATCGCGGCAGTCGCCGTTGTAATGGGGCTGCTGCACGTGCCATCCACGTGGACTTCCGAGCTAATTGATACCGTACTCAAGTACGGTGATTCGCTGTACTTTGAGAGTGCCCGAGCCGCTCGACCGGGCGCCAGGAATCTCTCACCCAGTGAGTTGCTCACCGTGTTTATCGTGGGTGACTTGAGGGTCACCATTCACGTTCATAATCATACTACCGCCGGGATACTTCATATCTTCGATCTGTCCGAGGCGCTCGCTATGTTTTTCCGCGTGAATTGCGCCGGAATATTGCACACAAACAATCTGGCGATGGCTGTGATGCAGCATTACGGTAAATTCTATATGTTTGACCCGTGCTCGAGAAATGATCGGGGTAAACCTGCCTACGACGGCGCCGCATGTATGTTCAAGTGTAACAGTATCGCAAGGATGGCAAAGATATTCGTGGACAATTGCAACTCGAAGCGATCGAATGTATATACTCTGAACGCGGTTAACGTATTGAGCCTGCATTTTTTTTCAACCACGAGAGACATTTATTCATGTAAATATTAATAAATATTTGGTTGTACGTTTTACTTTTCTTTATTCTCCAAGTAACTACAACGATACGAATCTCAAGGTGCCATGCATCTATGTAAAATTTTCAGAATTTAAGAAAATATTTCACAATCCTTAAACGCACGCGAAAATTTTGCATCAAAGTCAACGAAAGATAAATGGAAGTGAGAGAAAAAATTTGTACACGCGGTCGACAACGTTCTCAAAGTGCTAATTTTATTTATAGGGTTTCTTTATGACACAAATCACTTTTAGCATCTACATGAGTAGGATTACAGGCTATACGAGAATGAATGATACAGATCGCTTATTAGTATAAATACAATGTTCCTTTTCTTCAATTACACGCGCGCTATCAGCCTAGATACTTAGAAAACACTGTACAACGCAGTTGAGAACTGTCGATTGATACTTTACAATATGGTACAATCATTCCTTTGAAGCGAGACACTAGCTTCGAACTCCCGACTCGATCGGCACGAGCTTGGTCACCCTCGTCACCGGAGAAAGGGGGGGGGGGGTCATCATTTGCGACTCGCGAGCAAATCTCGATACTCTCTCTTCTCGAGCGGACTGTAGGCCGTATCGAGCGAGTTTGCTCGCATTCCGAGAATCGCATTCTGCATCCCAGGGGATACGTTCTCTTTATACCCGGTTAAACCGAGACGCTTTCACGTCCCCAAACAGTTCGTCACTGAATCCTAGACGACGTCGTTCCTAACAGAGCGAGAAAGGAAGTAGCGAGCGGGCTCGAGATGATCTATGAGGGCTTCCTTTGCGGTTCCAAATCAAATCGCTCATCAGGAAGAAATCGGTCCCACTCACCATCATTCTCCTCATGTATAACGATACTCAAATGTCTCGCGTGAAACTTGAAGAGTCTCGTTTTCATGTATTGACTATATCTGTCGCTAAATGTCCACTGCTACCTCCTTTCTTTCCGCATTCGTCTCTCGTGAGACGTTGCTGGTTGTCCTTGCCCCGTACTTATTCGATAGGTACTTCAGTTCCTCGATCGAACATCCTGTACGCGCGAGAGTCTACGTTTCTCTTTCGTTCGAGTACTGCTAAAATATTTCGCTTTGTTCGCGATCGCATAATATATAGATCGTCATTCGCGAAAAGGTTCCTACTAAATGCCATTTTCAGTCTGTTTAAAGAGTTCGATCGACAAACGAAGAAGGCGGGTAGGAAGGGAGAGAGAACGGTGGATCGAGTGAAGAGGGAAGGAGGGAGAAAAGAACAAGTTCGCGTCAGTGGCTGACGCTCCACGACGGAACTAGGAATGGATTATAATGTCAAAAACAATATGTATTATATGGATAATATTGGCATGACGTTGTTATGGCACGTTTAGTTCGCTGCTATACTCGACGATGCGTTCCTACAGCGGTTTTCGCCATGTTCGTTATACAGACACCGGATGATTCCAGTCTACGGCTGAGTTCAGCAGAAAAAGCAATCGCAAAAACTGTTGCAAAATTGTTTAATATTATTGGTTACGCATGTAGATCTAATAAGAAGCTAAGGATAAGAACCAATCCATGTTGAAGAATTTTACAATTGCAAAGCTGCTTTTCTGCTGAACGCGGCTAATGAAGTAAAAAAACAAAAGAAAAAACAAAGAATATAAAAAGAAAAAAAGAAGGGGAAACACATTGCGGAAGGGAAATAAGGGAAGATATTGTCATAGACGTTCGCGTGCATTCTTGTGCAACGTCTACTTCCATTTCGTGGCGCACAAACGCGCGCAATTTCACACTCTCATTCTCTCATTGGCACCTCCATTGCACTTTCCCATGCGCCGCAATAAATGCATCTTATATAAAACATATTTATTTTATGTACAAAAGAGAAACTGCTCTCTGAATAAACGCTTACGGAACAATCGTTACAAAGGATCCCTTTCGCCCATTTCTTTCCGATTTGGTAATAGACGGTAAAGAAAAACTAGAATCGCACCAAAATGTCGCATAACAGAACGAGATCAGTCATTAACAATTCTCATCGCAATTATATAATCGGTGTGCTCGAAATTGCATATAAGATACGTGAATTTTTTATCTTTTTACAAAACGTACTATTGTGTGTAATGTCTTATTGTAAAAAAAATTCGTTTTTGTCATTTTTGTAAATATGTATTTTTGAAAATATTGAAAATAAAATTTTTTTGAAATTAGCGATGATTAAAATCTTAATGATAAGATGAATAAAAATGAAAGAAATTAGCTGTTCTCTTACGAAACAATATTGCGAAGAATCTTTTACGATTAATTTCTATTACATTTATAAAAAAAGAGGATTATCGGCTAATAGATTTTTCGCAACAAAAACAACTCACAAAATAATGAAAAATATATTCATTATTTCATATTATTTCGTATATAATTGTTCAAATAGTACGTTTTACATTTGCACGTTACACCGAGATACGATATATAAACAATATATATATATATATAATAAAACATAAGGAAAAACGTAGAGTTGCCGATAAAAATATTTATAATGTTTTGCACCTAGAAACAAAAAACCTGCATTATCCTAATGTTTGAAACCACATGCTAAAAACTCCGTTAATAACGGAGAGAAAAATATATAAAACATTACTAAAACTTATAAACTTTTTACGATATCATAAAATGTTTTTTCGAAAATCCGTTCTTAATCATCATTTATTGAGCGATTGTTCCAACGATAAATTTTTCTATTTCACGATTTGAGAGAGAAACTTATTTCTCTGATGCGCAAACATACAGATTACAAATCAACTAATCCTCAAGTCGCATTGGATTACTACACACTCATCGAACGCTCACGTTAATACGTAAAAGTGAAAAGATAAGTAGAAAATGTTTAAAAAGAATAATAAAAATATGAGAGGGAAATAAACAGATTATAGGATAATCTTCTGAAAACGTCAATGTAACTTTTGACATTCGCAAGTTATTTGAGACTGATGCAACTAATTCCAATATTTCTATAGAGAATAATTGCATTCATTGAGTTTAGTTTTTATTTTTATTATTGTCTTTGTTCAATCGAAAGTACAAAGCATGCGAATCAACGGCTAAAATTATTATCTAATTTGAGAAAAGAATCAAAAGATAAAGACATTGAATGATGTTAAGTCGATTGCGACAGTAATAATAAAAATTTGAAGTTTAATAAATACATATTATTAGTATTAATACGCATTTATCAATATACGTATTTATACTTAATAACTACGTAGTTAATAGCGTGTTATATTCCGTACAAATGGAAAAGTTTACTTGACAAGTTTTACAGAAACACGTTGCCTTTAGAACCTTATCGATCGTATAGCGCCATTTATCAATGTAACATTATCAAAAATAAGGGAAGAAAAAGAAAAGGAGAGAGAAAGAAAAAAATATTCGAGTGAATGGGGAGTCAATAAAAAGGATCTTACATGCTAATCAACCCGCACGGTGTGTATAGACTTTTAAAAAAATAACAAATTGCATATACATAGAAGTTAGATATCTTAACACACACTTGACGTGTGAGGTGAGGTCGAATAAACAAATGATAATAAAACGCATCTCACGCGTGAGCGCGCCGCTTCATTTTTTTTTTCTTGCGGCTCCTCCGCTTTATGCTTTTAGCTATTTATCCGCAATATAATTACTTTCCTAGAGTATAGTAGCTGGCACAGGAACATGACTCTCAGTCATTGGCATCACAACGTAACAAGGACTACAAGCTGCGTCACGCGCACTTTCAATGAGCTTGCTTTCTCTGTCGCATTATTATCAGACGTGCACCTTGCTCTTCCCCAGCTTCGCAAGCATACATGCACATATATTCTCTCACGCTTATATCTCGCTTACATTTGTCTTTTTGCTGAGCGGGTGACTACAACCAAATACTTGGTCCTGAGTATTTCTGCACATAGTATTTATTTCTGTTCTTTCGTTAACACGTATAATAACGTCTTGATCATTATTCCCGACTTTGGATGATCTCTATTTCGGCGAATGGATAAGAGTGAGGCCAGGAGAAAATAATCGAAGGCGACGCTATCAATCCATAATGGCGCTGGAAGATTCGTACGATGATTTCGCATGTTCAAATTCGAATCATCAACAGTACCGCTTCGATTGTAGACTGCATCTAATTCGACTAAGTAACCACTCGAATTACTTTCAGGCATCTCGAAAATACTATAGTCTCCTTGAGCCTCTGTCAAATCCCCCCCCTCCCCCCGCCCCTCCCAAATCAGATCGGAACTGAGAGAAACGCTAAACGAAAGCGATTCTTATTTGGTTTCTCATTCGCCAAGTTCCTTTTTTTATTTCTATCATCATTTTAGTCGGTTCTTCATTATCCAGCCTTCTTATCGCGTGCATACGTAGACGGACCCTATAGATGACACCGCGTGTAGCAACAGTTCGGTCACGTGGGTCCGGCCGGGGCTACGTAACACTGATTGCCGGGTTGGAAGGGCCCGAAGGTGCGGGCTCGCTTTTTATACACTGTCCGGTCAGCTGGTTCACGCTGAGCGGATTGTTAATGTCGTGAGGATTCGTGCCTACGGGATTGCGGTGAGGCTGCGGAGGTGGTTGCGGTTGCTGTTGCATTACCGCTGATGTCACTGCCGATCCTGCCATTGCCATCGCTGCCGCTGCCGCCGCCGCCGCCACCGATGTCGTCGTCGTCGTCGTCGTTGTCACCGCCGGCGGCTGGTTCGTGTTTGACAGAGGTGGGGGCGGCACCGGGGGCGTCAACGGGCACGGGCACGGACATGGACTGGCCAGACTTGAGGGCGATGGTAAGACCAACGAAGGACTCGCCAGACTAGACAACGCGGATAGGCCCCCGGGACTACTCAAAGATTCGTCCTCCTCAGGAGTCCCCGCCTCTCCTACGCTACCCAGATTATCCTCTGAATGATCATCCTCAGCTTCACCGTCAGCTTCACCGTCTCCGTCTCCTCCCTCCCCCATGTATCTGATACATTTCTTCTTACGTCTGGAAATAACGACGTGGAACCGATTAGTACATGCTCGTTTAGGTGTATTGAAAACACAATATAATATTGTCTTTCGATTGCTGCAATTTCCATCTGTGAGAGATAATTTCTTAAATAATATAGCAAATATATAAATTTTTATTTATATTTTGGTAATATTCTAAAAGCACGATGTTCTTTAATATACAAAACATAGCTAGAAGATTACTTCAATCTGATATTGTGTGACCAATCAAAGTAATATTTTTTCAAACAATATTTAATTTTAATTCGACTCTTGCGTGCGTCTCTAAATTTTCTTCAATTATCTCTAAACTTTACGTGGAGCTCGACATTCGGTGGAAGTCTCACCGTTGGAAATGCGCAGTGTCCATGAAAAATGTTACATCTAAAATTATTACCAAAAATTAAAAAAAAAACATGCGATTACGTCATCATCGCAAAGTCAGACACACAAACTTCTCCATCTCGAGTTAGTAAATTATCTCATGTTCCAATGCCTCAATTACCGAAGGCAACAAATCTTTGTGCGCCTGACAATGCTTCGATTGCTCGACACTGATCACTCGCTCGCAAATGCCATGCTCAAAATTCTTGGACGTAACAAGCATAACGTGTAAGAAATTTGTACGTGATAAAAGAAACAAAACTCAATCGAAATGCCAGGGGGCATCTATCGAATCGTTTATCATCCGTTAATCGATAATTTTATATCCGGGGGGGATCCGCGTTCTTTTTTCAGCATCAATTTGTCATAAGCCAATTAACGTACATACATTGAATGGATACAGTATGTTACGTGGAACTAGGAATATTGCGACTAAGTGTATTCAAAATAAAGTTTTCAGTCACGTAAAAGATGGACATCGATAGAATAGATTCCGTGTGACGAGAGGAAGAAAGGCATTTTGCTACTGCACAATTTTCACAAGTGAGCCTGTCCGACCTCGTCCAAGAACTGCTTCGCAGTCGAGACATTTTGTCGCTCTGCCATTGGCTCTCATTATTTATCTCTCAGCTAAATCAATTAGTTTTATCGGCCGTGCTGCCGAGGACGACGGAAGTTTCTATTAATTCGCAGTCACACTTGGATGTCAAAGCATTACACAAAATTTACGGGAGTTAGATTCCGTAGTTTTAGTGCGCGACAACGAACGAACATTTGAAAATCTCGTGCTGGATTGCAACGTATATATATTATTTGTCAAATATTATCGATAGTTATGTATAATTGTATAATTAATATTGAGTAGCAAAAATCGTACTCTTCGCATTTATACTGAAAAAAATTTATTTCTCGCAGGAAATAATAATTTGCGTCCCTTTTTTTGTTTAAATAAAAATAATAAATGTCTAATACAGACATGGCAACAGGTATCTTGTTAAAAGAACTGCAATTGCAGTTGTTTGCAATCCAGTCCGAAAGTCAATTTGATAATACGAAATTGTGCAAAATTTTAACTTAAATTTCATTCTACACGTTCAGCCAGCGAGATTTTTTTTAAAGAAGTGCCTTAAGTGGTTACTATATACGTATAAAAACACGTTATTGTATAAAATATTACAAAAGAAAAAAATGATTAGATATTAAAAGTAAAAAAAAAAAAATGTGAAAAAGAACACATCCGCAATCATCCGGTCTTAATCGTACGAACTGTCATGCTAAAAAATTAAAATATATAAAAACCTTCTAAATGTCAAACGTTCAAAAATCGGAATAAATAATTGTTACATGTGTATATATATATAAACATATATGTATATATATAATATGATATATATTACAGATCAGCCATGCTAAGGGCAACACTGAATAAATTCCAACTAAACGAGAGGGATAAATAAATAACAATAATAAGCTGTAAAGAGCCACAACAATGAGAAACAATGCGAGCATCACGGGCCACCGTCGTGCCACTTACTATGGGGCTCTCTTCGCTCGTATCTTTCCACAATAATATTTAACGAGCTATATGTCCTCATCAAGTTTCAGAAAAAAATTTAATATCCCGTTATGTGAGATACAGATAAAATCATTTGTGAGTTATCTTTCGAGCGACTGGCCGGCCATAGCGAGGACCGACGAAGGCCCGTAGGTTTCAAGTCGGGACTGACCACTGTTTAAGAAGAAGTGTTGCAGTAGAAGGGAGGCGATAGGCTTGACTAGAGATTAACATAAGTGGGTTCTTGCTGAGGCGAGGAGGCATTGGAGGCAGTGTTGGTGTTTGGCGGGGCGGCGGCTGTCCCCACCGTCCCTCCACCACCTCCAGCCCCGACCCCTGCCCCCGCGCTACTTCCCACACCGTGATGGATTATGCTCGCGTGGATGCCCATCCCCGCTCCATGCTCCACTGGGCTGCCAAAACCAACCACCAGCCATTAAAGGGGCGCTCTCTCGCTAAGACATATCGTCGACTTAATCCCACCTCAATCTCGCACCGTATCGTGTCGTCACCCACACGCACGTGTGTCGAACGTGTTACCGCTTTTCTAACTTTCGGTCCCTAGATTTCTTGTGATAGTAAAATCGCGAAAACGAGGCCGGTGATTACCAGATCGAGATTATCAAATTTTTTATATGCAACTTTTCATATTCTGGAATGCGCGATATCAATGTCAGACAATATCATTTCATATCACTATTTTAGAAGAGATAAAAAAAAATAGCTACTAAATTTTTTCTATTTAACATATATATGTAAATATTTTTGCTAATAATAAATGACATCTCCAAATATTTGAAAATAAAATTTTGGCAACAAAAGATAGTCGAATGATATGATAATTTATGCATTACATAGGTATCGTGATTACAGCATTGCCGGCCCCGTTGGAATAAATTTGGATTTTAACTGGAACGAAGAAAGACAGTGGAAGATATAGCGATTGTTGTATCGATCAGAAAATATGTCTCCCAAGTATCCGCGCTGACACGATGGTTTATTAGAATTGATCTTAGCGCACTTAATAGCGCTATGAATATTCGTGGTTGCGTTACAATTTATGTTTTTATTGTCGTTATATTTACAATCTTCTAATACGATTTCTTAAATATTCGTGATAATTACTAATCGAAAGCACAATAACGTTTATACAGGCGGTATGTAAGTTACGTGCATTCAATGCAGAGTGCAATCGGCCAAGTCCAAGTGCAACAAACTATGTGCTCCCGGTATCTGACAAAATAAATCTTGATTTTGGCAGCATGAACACAAACCAAATGCAATCGCACAGGATGAAATTTTACGTTTTACGACACGAATTTAACACGTTTTACGACACGAATTTTATACGCTTCTAATTCATTCCCATGCACGCGATGATGAAAGTTTGCCAGGTTGGCACAATTCGTTGGTAAACTACGTTCTTCAAATGGCGCTTAATCTGGTGATTGCTCTCGAGACTGTCACCTTCTCTCATCGCGTAATAAACGGAAGGAAAGAAAAAGAACCGTTCGATGGGATTCGTCCTCGCCCCTTTAATGAGGTCCATGAAATTCACAAACCCAGCCAGGAGTTGGGGCATTTGGGCTACGCTGTGATAACGAAGCAGTGTATAATCGACGTTAAAAAACGGGTGGTTCGTGATACCGCGACAAACTACGAAAGTGTGCTTCTAGAAACCGATATTTACAAGCCAAATACAGTTGGACACGTTTGAGCATCGTTAGGCGGCGTCGTGCGCCCACTCGTAACTAGGAAGGAGATTGGTCATTCACATCCCTTTCTCTTTTTGTTCTTTTTTTTTCTCTTTGGAAGACACATTTTCTGATGGTAGCGCGCAGCTTCACGCTGTGCTTTTTTTCTCTATTTCTTTCCTCGTTCGTTCTATGCTATATTTGTAGATTCGATAAGAAGGGAGTACCATCATTGCAAACATGAATTATTCTTGACACGAGACGACCCTGCGCATGACGCTTCGCGCATTATCGCATAGCACTGATATTTGTACACTGAAAAAAATGATGTTATATCAACAGAATTTTTTTGACCGAAAATAATTTTGTTAATAATTCATAATAATATTAATGAAACAAATAAAATTTGATCAATGCAAGAGCATGATATATTTATTTCATTAATAATATTATTGAATTAACAAAATTTTCAATGAAATATTAATACTGTTAATATAATATCATTTATTTTCAGTATATACACACAGAAAAAAGAGATCATTCTTAAATCAACCATGATATGCTCATGTATAAGCAAAAATATTGTAATCTTGTTTCAAAAATTTTAGTCTTGATTTGATTGAGTTTGCATTGATGCAAGATTTTTTTACTAAGCAAATCTTGAATTGAATGCAAAGTAATATCAACACAAAATACTTGTATCAACATAAATTTTTTGCCTATATATGAGCCTATATATTATGGTTAATTTGAAGTCTTTTCTGTGTACGTTCCGGAGATATGCCATTTGGTAATGTCTTTAAGTCATTCCATATGGATAACATGTGGATGACGGAACGGGGTCCGAGACCGATACGAGATAGCGAAAATCGAGAATACTAGAAATTGTGACTGATACGTCGCGAGCAATCTTGAAGAAGGTTATTAGTACATATAAAAAATAACGTTTACAGATGTTTCCGAATCATCCAGTTACTTTTAAAGCGCCAAAGTATACTTTAAGTAAGCTACTCGAGTGTCATTACCGTAAAGTGTTAAATTATATACTCGTTATATTAAATGAAACAGAGGATTGACGTTACGCGGAAGAAGCCGAGATCTTCTTTTGCGAGATTAAGGAAGTATTTCGTGTACTCTATCCTCTATATTAGATTGAATGATAGACAAGGTAAAATTTTTTTTAAATACAATCGACAAACATGACATTGCCAAATTATTGACTTCTGTAAAATTTAGTATATATTTACACACGAACTACGAAAATCGTACGCGCGATCTAACAATTGTTTTCTCACTAAAGCACAAGATATATTGAAAAAAAGCTTTGCACATGGTACACATACCTGCAAGGTTTGCACCATTGGCTTTGTTGATCTAATCCGTACCTGGCACGGCATTTCTTCATGTTATTACCTAGAAGGGAAACATTAATGATTAATGCTATGATCGTGGATTGTTTGCAAATGGGATTACTATTCGACATAGTACATTCTGTCAAAAGAATGACATAGTTATTGACATCGCCATGTGAGAAAGATGTGAAGAATCAACTCGAGTAATGATCACACGTGGTAAAGAAAAAAACATATATATATATATA
>NW_017259370.1:1770320-1771858 GCF_001594045.1 Atta colombica
AAACCGTGCGAAATAGTCGTGTACAAATCAATATGCAGAAACGACGTAATCTATATAGTATGGAGTGCCCGAGTTTTTGCGTCAAACGTACTTATGTTTCTGTGAATGTCAAATGAATTCAACGAATGTCAACTAGTCATGCGTGTAACAGAACGATGTTAATCCCTTGAGATCCAAGAACACCGATTATCAATATGCATTATGGGTTCTCAACCTTCCGAGAAGATATTACAAAATTCAATATTATAGATTACCTAAACCCTTACATTATACAAATAATGTAATTTAAAAATTGAATAAACTTTCTTTCAAATTAATGTAACAAAAATTTATTTCAATGTTATGACCTCAAAGGATTGTAAACAATATGATCTTCATCGAAGACGCTATCGATATCAAATATAACACATTAAAAAAACAAATTTACATAAAAATATGACGTAAATAAATAAAAATACAAGAATGTATATATTTGCATAAATTTCTACTTCAGATGATCTCATACAGTGAGGTTGATAGTCTTCGAGGAAGGATCCACGCACATTGACAAAGATGCGAATCATTTATTTTGAAAGCGATGCAAATCCATTTTTAATGATATAAATTTCAATAAGACGTTAAAATAAATTCATTTAATTTATTTCAAAATCAGACTTACGTCACTTTCTAGATGAATGGTTTATCTTTGTCAAACAAATAATATGACATGCAACGTTAACGTTAAAACAGCTTAAAAACACGATCAAAGATCTACTTGGTTGAAATGTCGTGACTTGTATCATAAACATAAAAATTCCGGAATATTATCTAAAGAATATTAAAAATATTATGGATGTGAACGTTCTATCGTACGAAATTTTCGTATGTGGAGGATCGAGAATAAATTGAGTGACTCGATTAAGTGACGATAGAACGAAAATAATAAAATTAGAATAAAAATCAAGGAATTCAGGCAACATTGAAACGATCAAAGAAAAATAAATGTACGAATTAAGAATCGAAGTACAAGAATAAGAGAATGATAGTGAGAAAGAATAACAGGGGAAAAATAAAAAAGATAAATATTTATAAAATAAGAAAATGAGTGAATGAATGAGAGAGAGAGAGAGAGAGAGAGAGAGAGAAAAAGAGAAAAAGAGAGAAAAAGGCTGAAAGAAAATTAAACGCTCAGGATTGTCTGATTGCGGAGTAGGTCCCTGTAAAAATGCAAAATGGCCAGCGTCCCCAAAGTTGTATACGTAATTAATAATAAAATGCATGGATGTTTGTCTCAATTGTGTGTGCGCGCACGCGTGAGTATGTGATGCATGTGTCCTGTGCATAATAATGTGTGTCACATGTTGCCAATGTGTAATGCAGATATATAGGCACGCACGTGCGCATGCGTATGTGCACGTCCGTACTCGCGACTAATGTAAAAGACCATATATATATATAATAGAGTCACATTTATATATATATATATATATACATATATGTATATGTGGACGTATATGCGTGTGTGTTTAATAATATAATTATAATAAAATATATATATG
>NW_017259370.1:1771958-1774788 GCF_001594045.1 Atta colombica
TATATATAATATAATATAATATAGATATCGACCCAAAACCCCTAAGACGGGGAGGAAACATGCAACATAATATAGTGTAGCAATATAAGAATGTATAATATAATATAATAGTATATATGTAATAATGAATAGGGTGGAGGGGGCGGGGGCTCTTTCCTTATGACGAGGGGATTGTAAGAATGTGTGGAGTGAGGCATGTGGGTACCTCCAGGATCACTGTTTGTGTCTTGTTTGCGCTTCCTCTTCTTAGTTCGGTTGGTATTTGCGCGGGAAGACCAGTCAGGGTACAGCTGCATGTGCAACTGTCTCTCCCGTCGCGCCAACTCATAATACTTGGCCTGTTCCTCTCGCCCTAGCGCGTGCCACTACCGAGAGAGAACCAAACACTTTTTGTAATTGTACATGAACCGTGTGTGTACTAAATAATATTTTTATCATCAAGAAAAAAGAAAATTCACTAATGCTACTGCCGCCACCCTAATTGCATAAAAATTAGCTAACTCTAGAAATTAATTTTTTTATTACTTTTTTGTTATCTATTTTATTATTTTATTTTTTTAAAGCAATATCTCGTTGCCTCATAGCATTTCAGTAACACTGGGGTCCCTACTTTCCGTTTAAAGTGCTAGAAGAACAGCCTAAGTTGTCCCCTCCCCCTCGGTCGCACCGCTATTCGTCGCATGTGGTCGATATTAACAACCTAAAGGCATACAGGGTGTCTGATAGAGAATACGATCTAGCGAATAGACGAATAGGCGAATAGATAAAAAATTTTAATGGAATACGCGTGAGGATGAAAAAGTGAAAGAGTAATGTTTGCATGTCTATACACTGAAGAAAATGTGGACGCTATATACAGTTGATATACTTGAAATAATTAGAAGATACAATCCTTAGGATATACATATTATAATAATATTATAATATATCGTTTTAACCAACTAATAAATTTTATTTATTGCTTTAATTTCATATTTATTAAAATACAATTGAAAGATTGAGAATTACAAATTTGTTATCAGACGATTCAATTAGAGGTTTCACTATCTTTCAATACTTTCGATAATATGAACGCATTTTCCATTAAAAAAAAAAAAAAATGCTGGTTCCTCCAGTGTATTTCCGTTTGCCATCTACCTCAAATTCTTCTCCACATCATTGAAATAGTAAAGGAAAGACTTCGATATAAGACTTATGATAAAATACTGTCACTTCCCAAAAGAAATATTTATTTCAGATATATATATATATATACTATTGAATATTTATGGGAAAACGGAAGAAAGAGAAGAAATGAATTTCAAAGAAGGCGAGATATTGTCATTGGACAATTCTCGTCAAATTGCCGTAGCATGACTCATCTTGGAAGACAAGCAATTGTGAGCAGATGTCGCCTCATAGTGAAAAACAAAAAAGAGAAAAAACGGTCAGGCCCTAGGCTCTACCAGACATCCCGTACCTAAGGCTTTGGTTTTCCTTTTCGCTCTCATTATCGCATCATCGGTGATATTATTTGTCTCGTCTCATTTCTTCTTGTTCTCCGGAGAACGAATACCGCTTTAGGGAGTTTGGCCAGATAAAAAAAAAAGAATTGCATTGCATGCCGCGAGAGTCCGTGTTGATTTTCTTCCATTTTTTGTTTCTTATTTTTGTACTTTTCTTTTTTTTAATTCTCTGCTGTGCCACATTCCACAATCCCCACAGACAATCCAATTCAGTTTCGAAAAACGAAAAAATATACATATATGCATATATGTACATATATAAAATATCCAAGAGATATACATATATGTCGATAAATATATATATATATATAGCCTGCACACGTTGAAAAAGATTGAATGCCAGAAAACCATAATAAACAAATAAATAAATAAATAACGCAAAAAAAGAAACGTACGAAAAAAGAAACGCACAGAGACTTTGATCGTTTCAATCATCAAACCAGTATAGGTATATACTAGCAATTATTATATATGAATTATGAATTATTAAGGGCCTGCTGTTCTAGCACTGGAAAGTGGTACCTCCGGTGGGATCTGCGGATCGCTCTTTCTTCCTCTTCTTCTTCTTGCTGCCATATCCGTAGTTATCCCTAGCACTCCAGCCAGGGTATCGTTGTTGATGCAGATGGCGCTCCTGCCTGGCCGCCTCATAATACCGCGCCTGCTCCTCCCGGCTTAGCGAGTGCCACTGCGTGTCATACCCCCAAAATTCAGATTCACAGATTCACAGCCTCACAGTACTTATCACCGTGCACCGTTCCCATTATCTCTCCCTCCCTTTCCCTTTCTCTCTCTCTCTTTCGCTCTCTCTCTCTCTCTCTCTCCCTCTCTCTCTCTCTCCCTCTCTCCCTCTCTTGCTCAAATTTATTTCACTAGCGACAAGTGGACAAGTCATTATCATTGACTCGTCACGTGTCCCATGAGACCCATAAAAACCACCCTTCGGCCCTTCCCTTTTGTCACAGCGTTCTTTCTATCAAGATGAATCTGAGATTTCCTTAGATCCCACCTACAATGCTCTATTTGTACTGAGATACTAGTAGGTACGGTTAGTTAGCTCCGATTAGTAACCCGATAGATGATTCGTTCGACAAAAGCATTAAAAACATGCAATACTTGTATATCCAGAATGAAAATTGTCTGAATATTTTTAATAGATAGTTGATCAATATTTTCTTTTTTTTTCTCATTCGAATATTATAAAATCAAAACTTTTGATGTCTAATATGAAAATTTCAATAATCGAACAGGTTCAATCAGGTTCAATATTTAAACAAATTTTACAAAAATTTATCTAATTCATAAGTAAAGTTTTTTCGTTTATA
>NW_017259370.1:1774888-1792052 GCF_001594045.1 Atta colombica
TTTTCTCTGTTTTTTTTCCATATAAAAAATTTCAAAAATCTTGTCCAATTATAAGATAAGAGAAAATATTGACTTTTGCATATTTCAATTATTCTTACATCAGAGTGCAATAAATTAATTTTATTAACCCAGATATAAACTCAGTACTTTCTTATTCAAAATTTACAATATTCAATAAAAAAAAAATTCAAATTTGCTACTCCGAAGTAGAACAATTTACTTTAAGTCTAAAAAATATCTAAGTAAGAAGATTTACTCACTCGTCTTCCTAATATTTGGTTGATCGCGGCACTCTCTTTTAAGGTACACTCTGCCACAACCTTCGCCCTCATTTCCTTCATATACAGCATAAACGCATTCAAAGGCTTTTTTATATGGGGTTTCTTTTTATCTGTTGAAACAACAACGAGATTAAATAAACCATTCACTTTGAACAATGTCAGGCCTCTCTAATACTACGATTATCTACATGTGATTTCAAATATCCTTAAATCCTTACCTTGATTGTTTTGTTGTCCCGTGTCCTGAGCTTTCGCATTGTCCGTAGGTAACGATGTGGAGTTTTTCTGTTCTATCGTTGACCTGCAACACACATGTAAGACTCAAGATGAATTTATTGGCCGCGATTAACGCTGATACTACAAAGCCCATTGATCACATTTGTGTACCGTTTATTGAAGTAGGACTGTTTAACCTCGGAATTGAGGGATTCAGATTTCGCACAGGACAGGGGGTAGGTCGGTGCGGAGTTCTGGGATAGCTGGTCAGACAGGTTCGGTGGCGTCGGTGTTGGCGTCGGTGTTGCGCCGTCAAAATAGGATGGCGCAGTCGGTGGAAGCGTCAGCGGGCTCCTCAGAAAGCTCTGCGGCAGTGGCCAGTTCATCTGCTGCCACATGCGATGTCGTGCCTCCACCATCGCCAGCAGCTGCATAAAGCTTTGCTGTTGCTGCTGGCTGGCGCCGTATGGCGGCGGCGCAATGCCGCGCGGGGCGCTTAAGTTCGACATTTGCACGAGACTGCTCATGTAGAGCGCGGTCAAGAGTTTGTGATCCGCGGTTGGTAAACCACCGGACTCGGCAGACTTGACAGCATCCTGGAGTATCGCCATATTATCCTCGATCGCGCTCTCCTCAGCCACAACAGCGTCCTTATCCTCCTCGTCGATCGACGCTTCTGCGATCTTTACACCAATCACAGTCCTGGTCGGTCCGCTGTCTTCAGTGTCGTCCTTTTTGATCACCAAGTTCAGCGGCTCCAGGCACTCGGCTGGCTCCATCGCCACATACGGGACTACCTCGTGCTTAAAGCTCGTGGGCCGACCGCCGAAGTGATCCAAATCGATCCATGGAACGATCCTAAACGCCACACGATCTCACTCGGTCGATCCCGAGTGCTATTGTTCGGGGATTAATTATCACGAAATGAACGAATCAAATCACCGTCCACTTTCGATGACATTAAGGCCTTAGATCCTTCTTTTCATATCAATCTTTAGCGGCCCTCATCTCACTCGCGTTACTCCTCATCAACTCCGGAAAACGGTACGCTCGTCATTCGCGGCATTGCAGATAGACAAGCTGGTTGAGCTTCAGCCGCGACACTCGACAATTTACACTCTCCATTCACATCCCTACGCTTTGTCGTGTTAGAGCGAGCGCGTAAAATGATGAAACGGAGCCCCGTAAACCGGTCAGCGTTGTAAACAGCACGTACGTGGTGGCGCACACTTACGCGCCGTTCGTGATGGTCCGCCAGACGCTGGCGGCAGCCTCGCTCCGCCGGAAGTCTCCGAGACATACGTGGTTGCCGTCGTATTTGCCGCGCGTCGTATGTACGTACGACGTGCCTAATGACACCGTCATTGCTACGCTGCCGTTGATAGGCTTCATTTACACGTTCGCGTCCACCCGCTGCCGCTTTGGCAGCGCCAGTCGTTGACGCGACTTCGTCACCCGGCGATTCGTGCGGTGAAATGTCTCCAGGGGCGGCATCCCACGGTCACCCATTCGTCATATCTCTCTCTCGCTCTCTCTGTCTGTCTTCCGCCCCCTCTTCTCGCCACCCCCTCTCTCTCTCTCTCTCTGCTTTTCTCTTTTTACCCCCTCCCCCTCCCCGCTTCTCCAGCCGCCGCTAGTAGAGGGTTGACTCTATATACCTACCAAACACCCCGTTTATCTCATCGGCGACTATAGCGCGCTCGTTTCGTTGTATCACGAAAACGCACCCTCTTATCTCGATTTCCAGTGACGTTTATCGCGTAACGCCCGCACGAAAACTCTATCCTTTCCTGATACACGTTGACACCTTATCTTCTTCGCTAATCTCGATTTCCGTTTGTCTCTGGCGTGCCTCGCGTATCCTCACGCCGGGATTTTCCTTCGCGCACACGGATATCTCTCTCCCACCTTCCGTTGCGCGTCTCAAACGCGCT
This sequence comes from Atta colombica, assembly GCF_001594045.1. Lineage (NCBI taxonomy): Eukaryota > Metazoa > Arthropoda > Insecta > Hymenoptera > Formicidae > Atta > Atta colombica. Next base: position 1,777,320 of record NW_017259370.1, read on the forward strand.
CGTTTCTGGCGTCAGCGGAATCACCACCGACCGGTGTTACGACGATTGATTATCGGCGAGTCTGGGGGTGGCCGGGGGAATTGTGCGAGGGGGGAGGGCAGGTAGTGCGGGGTTGCGCGAGGGTGGCATCGCGAGATGGGTGGCATCATCGCGATTCATGGCTCTCGCGGCGATAGAGACAACCCTACCATCAGCCGGTTCTACAATTCTGGGAGCGGGTGGGGGGGACGCAGCGAATATCGCATTCTCTGTGGCCTTCCTCTTCTACGTGCCTCTGTGATTCTTCCTTTTCTGACCAATTGTCGCGGCGCTGCCGTCGACTACCGATCAACCTGGGTATCTTGCTACCACTCGCCAGCAGTACGGCGAGCTAGCAGGATGGATCACTTGCGACGAGTGCGATTGCGCTCTACTCGAAGGAATTTTGTCCCTTCTCGATATCAGCGTTCCTATTGAAACATCTTTGTACGTCTGATTCCATGTATGTGATCACTGAACGATCGACTAACTTTTTGAATTTTTGCACTCACGCTAAGACTCACCGATTGAGTAATTCTCAAATGAAATCAACTAGATACAAGTCTCTGTAAAACACAGCATTTCTCACGGTTTATTCACCAAGATTGAAATTGAAAGCATCCTTTCTGTTCTTTTAAATAGAGTCAAGAGCTCTTTGTATCACTGATGCAGCAACAATAGGCTGATGTGGATGTAAACATAAACGTGTAACGAGTTTTATGAGAATATGAAAATACGATGCTACCATCTTTGTGGATGCATCGCTGACGCTGGATTAGGAGGATGTGTCAGCTGGTCCTTCATGATGCCTCGCACTTGCGCGCAATGTATATGTAGAGAGTATGTGAGTGAGTGAGTGAGAGAGAGAGAGAGAGAGAGAGAAAGGAAGGGGAGGGAGGCAGAGAGAAACACAGAGAGAAAAGATGCAAAGCGTGCACGTTGCGTCTTTGTATGTACGCGGATACAGGGCGAGCGATCGCTCGGATACTAATGTAAATTAGAAATCTGTTTAAGAGGTAATGATCAATACATAACTGGCGGCGGCAGCGTCGGGGTAGCAAGCGCAGACGCTGTGTAGAGAGAATCATTCGATAAGTGTTATACGTGCTCTTTCAACTAGCGAAAGAGTGAAGAGTGCACGCGACGAAGGGTTTGGCCAAACATTCCGGGGTAGTCGAGACGTGCTACCCCCTACGATCCTCGCGCCGCAACTATCCTCACCCTCGGCACGACGCTTCCTTATCAGCAGACGCGCTGCGTTGGTACACGACCCGTGTCTTGCAGCTGTCAGCGCTATTCGGATATTATTATCGATCGTCAAGCAAAAGCATCAACCAAGCACGTAGCGCTTAATAGAATACGGCTGCATCGGCACACAATCGTGGGGTGGTTAGGAAGATTCTCGCAGAATTTTACTGAATGGATAATATCGGAATTTTCCAATGGATAATATCTGGGTGATTCAGAATATTTTTGTGACAAAATACCACTCGATGATGGATAACATCCAATTAATAATATAGTATCTATTGATTCGTTTATCAATAGTATTCTTCTTAATCGCTCGATAAATTGCAGATTATTTGGGTTGATATAATACAACTATTATAATATATTTCTAGTTGTTTTTATAATACGATGATCTAATTATACTTGGAGTAAATATTTTTTTAATGAAGAAAATTGTATTTCACATAGTAGCTCTTGGTAGATTCATTTCATTTTTTGTATTCATATACATATATTCCAATATGTATGAATAATACATATATGGAAGTATGTGTGATTATTTTTTTAGAATATTGTTTAACGTCGGATGAAACTAAAATTTTTTTTTCCATATAAATTTTTCTGTATCATTCGATTTATCAATTCATAGATGAGTCATCGTATAGCCGTTATTAGTGTGCAAGTAAAAGACGACGTGCGACGTATTATAAATTAATTATAACCCCGCTGCAGAGTAATTAATCAACGATATTACAAGCGCCGGTAGAGATAAAACTGTTCCAAGCGGCAAGTCGGCAAGTTCATTAATTGTCTTTGAAAGTTTGAAAGCCGCATCGTTTCAAAGATTATGACACCTCTTTTTGCGGCATGTCTCTTTCTTTTTTTCTTGTACATCGAACGTATAATAGTCATCATGATAATTGATCGTATTTAGAGCGTTAACATAAACTGGATCACTTGTAGTCATTGCTTTAAATATTTCAATACTTTTGCGATCAACAGCGATGCCGAAGTTGAGATGAACTTCGTGATAAATCCCGCAAAGTTTATCGAGCCGAGTGGAAGGACAAAGGATATCGGGAAATAAAACGGGAATAATCGATGCTGGCTTTGCTGCTAGCTGTTCAGATGTCGCCAGCGATACGAAATTGAGAGTCATAACGAACCTGTGATTGTGATCCAAGGTGGAGTGATCCGCCTTCGGCGCTGAGGATACCAACGCATGTGACGCTAGCGCATGTGCGTGTGGACTCAGACCAGGATGCGGAGGCATAAGGCCCGTCGGTGAAAACCGATAGAGATCACTGAAAAATCAAGACACAGTTTAATCTCGAAAGTTACATTTCAAATAATAAGTAAACAAGCGCGGCGAAAACAATTTTTAACGATATTTTCAAATATTTTTTCACTGACCTTGGTAAACTAGAACTTGTGATGGGTATCGTGGGATATGGACTTCGGAAACCCGCATTTGCCGGCGAGATGGGATACATGCTCGGTGTGTGCCTGTAAATATTTATTTAATTAAGTTTTTATCATTGCCAGATGTGTCTCCGGGATGAGAATTCCCGTGATATATTTCCTCGAAATTTTAACGTTAACGGGGAATTTTCTAGGAAATTAATTAATACATTTATATATCTGTTCATTTTATAATAACATCGACCGTTTTGCCATATCTGGCATGAAATTTTTGAATAAATTATATATATGGGAATTGCTATTTAAAATTACGTAAATTAAATTTTAAAGTCTGATAAATTATATATTCAATGAAAAAAAAAATCAAAATATTTAAAAATTTAATTTTTAACAATTAAAAAAGAAAAGAATAAAATGAAAATAATTAATTGTAACTTAAGTATCTTTAAATTTGAAAATTATTTTCCTAATTAAACTGATTAGTCATTGATAATAACTTATTCTTATAAAATGTATAATTTTGTAATATCGCAAATACGATATCAACTAATTCATTGAGTAAAGTATAATATGTTATAATAATATTTGTATAGCATCGCGCGACCAACAATATGGTTAATTAATTAAGATTAACAAACTGTTTCTCGCAAAAGTAATTAGTTTGTATCTCCTGGTTCGCATTTCCAAGTTGTCAAGAACACAGAGACCAGATCCATGCACTTCGCGTAATAAAAACGCTGCTTTCTCATTATTGCAAGTGGCCTCCTCTCACACTCTTCTCTTTTCAAGGATGGGCGCCACCCCTTGAAAACCGCGTGAGTTAAATTCTGTGCACGCTGTGATGTCGACGTCCAGTTTTCCGCGCGCTAGGTTGTCGACCGAATAAGGATATTGTGGATCCTTCTAATTGAGAAGAAGAAACCTAATCATCCGTGGAAAATCACAATTTGGGATAAATCGGGCGTAAAGCAAATAACGAGCAGGGGAAACGGCGGAATGAAAACCTGATCGTAAGGACTTGTCTCCTTGCGAAAAGAGGGTGACGTCTATGAGGACTACAAGGATAAGGCAAAGTTCCGTATCCGATGTAATAGACCGGAACTGAGGACGACTGACCAGCAGCCCACACTTATCCAATGTCCAGATTTGTTCAGAAAACTAAACCGGAATGTGAACACATCGTATCTTATTTTAAAGATAGATAATTTTATAATTGACATTGTGAGAAATACCACAATAGACGAAGAAACTGTTAATAAAAAACTTTAAATATCGCAAAACTCCGACAATCGTTATTAACGAGAGAAAATTAACAAGATCAGTGGACATATTTTGAAGCATAGAAACTACCATTGATGATAACGACGTTTATCATGCAAATTCGCATACTTTACATTAAAAAAGAATTTACTTTAAAGCGAAAAATTTATTGAGAAGGCTCGTCTATATATAACGTTTTCCTTGTATTTTGCTGAATATTTTATGAATATTTAGTAGCCTTTGTGCACAATTCGCGATATACGATCTGCGTTGAATGTCGGGATTTTAAATCGCCAAGAATCGTTTCGGCATGCGATCGAAATCCGATGCTCTCCATTACTTTTCATTTGCGTTACTGTGAAACACGAATCGATTATTTAACGTGTAATTAATATAAAATATAATGTACATACACACACACACACACACGCGCGCGCGCGCGCGCGCGTGCGTGTATGTGTACGTATACACGCGGGAACGTAAAACGATTCTTGTTCTATGGATGCGTGCGTTTACAGCGCAAAATTGAATATCGCTCTCAACACACAGTTGAATATATGTTTGATTAAAATTGAAATAATATTACGTTATATTGTAATGCAACCAATCGTAGAATAACATGGATGTAATTGTATTGCACATTAAATTGAAGCTTTTATCAAACTATATGTATTTATATAAATATAAAAAATAAATAAATAAATATTTGACGTAAAATTCTATTCTTAAATGATAATAAATATGTTTCTACTTACCAGGACGCGACTTGTGTCATTTCTGGACTAAGCATGGGATATGGATACTGGCCCGTTGAGAAGGGGTACATTGGTGCTCTCGTGAGACCTACAACAAAATAATAAATTCATCGAAATACCATTTTATTTTAAATTCAATATCCAAATTCAATAAAAATTGTTTCCTCTACATATTTCTAGTTATATATCATTTTTTCTCCATTTTGCTAAATTTCTTGGAGTGAAATCTCCACAAAAGAGTTAAGATACCATCACTATTTATAAGAGTTGCAGATTTGAACAAGAGTTGCAAATTTTCATTCTTTTCTTGGAGTGAGATTTCTTTCTTTTAGTATGTATCTTCCTCAAAAAAAAAAGGAGAGAGAAAGAGAGAGAGAGAGAGAGAGAGAAAAAATCTTATTGAAGAATGCATATTTTTCATTTACTGTTATTCAACAGTATTTTAACTCTTTTGGAATGAAATTTTACTTCAAAAAATTTAAAGAGTATGCAGGATCATCAAATATAACTCATTTTTTATCCTTAGAACTTTTTTCATGTCCCTTCACTTTCATTCATCTTGTGTTTTCTATTTTTTTGATAATCAAGATTGAAGTTCTCGTGAATTAATGTGCCGAACGTTAGAACACAAAATAAATCCGCTATTAATCACGGGTGCATCTCGTATATCCGTGGTTAACGGTGTCATAACGCGTTTAATTCTATCATTAGCTGGCAGTGTGACCAATTTTACGGTCACTAAGTGATGACGTTCCATTTAATCGCGGTGAGATCACGAAAGACCGAATCGGTAACAAATGTATGTACGGAAATTCCTATATTTGGGTAGTCGCGACAAACACAAGCGAATTTTATTGCAGATGCATTTTTCTAATTTTTTAAATTTCTAATCTATTAAAAAAAGTCTGTAAAATGTATTTATATTCTATTTATAAAAGCTGAAAGTTTTTCATTTATCTCTTATTAAAAGTAAAATTAAATATGAATAATATGCGTACGATTATTCCAAATAGAATAACGATTTTTTCATAATATTATAAGTTAGTAATGTTATTATTGTATTATGGATATTAAAAATTTGTAATTTTGGATATGTGATATACAAAACGCATACACCAAGAGAACTTCGATTCGCATGTTAATAATTAATATGTACGGAATAAACAGTATCAAGACGAGATCAAAGAAATATTGAATAAGAAAATTATGCTTTTAATATCGTAAGTTTGTAATATAAACATACGAAGCGACGAGCTTTCTCTCTTTCGTAGCGAGAGAACGAGCATTGATCAGCATGCACGGCCGCACCCTCTGTAACTAGCAACACGAAGTGGGAATGCACACGCCATCGGGATCGTCGTCCAGAGAATAGTCGTTGTTGAAATTTAATGCCGTATAATTCATTCCAGGCCGATGAACGATATCGATATCAATACCATTTTTGAATAATTGCGATCGATCAAATCCACGTTACATTGAGTATGAGAATTGAGTATATGGAATAGTTCGTCAGGAATTTGTTGAAAAAGCTTATCTGATTGTTTCTGAACACAAAAAATTAATATCCGGTTCTACTAATGTAGATTAACTTTAATCTCAGTTCAATTTACTCTTCTATTTCTTAGAACTATTTCAAAAAGATGAGTAAATCGAGATTAAAGTTAATTTTATTTCTCTGCACACAGTCGAACGATGTATGTGATTGAACATCGGGCGATGTTACATAAACAATTGATTTACGACTGTTTTGTGAGGGAAGCTCATAAGAAGTTTGTATCACAGTTTTTGTTTTAGGAGCTCCGCACAATAAAAGGAACAGAGAACAGAAAATAAGAATTTCAACCTATCAGAACTATGTACTTTAGAAATACATGATTTCTGATAGGTTGAAATTTTCTGTTCTCTGTTCCCTGTTCTTTTTATTGTGCGGAGCTCCTTATACTGAGGATGGCCCGAATTGGAACCCAAACGTCTGTGAGGTTTAACAATACGATTTAACGATTATATATTTACGCACCTTTATCTGCGTTTGATTCTTACTGCCATTTTGAGTATTATTTTATGTAAGAATCCTACGAGATAATTTAATTTATTTATAAAGTTAATTTACATTGATAGAAACAGGCATAAATGATATTGCTAAATAATTCTATTTTTTGTTAAAAATAAAATAATAATCCACAAATTTTTAATTACTAATACTTTATAATAAAACGTTTATTACTAATATTTTAATTATTTGAACAATTTTCCTGTTAAACATGAAACTTGCAATTTTAGCAAAAGCACACATATCTCAAATCAAAGATAGGTTTAAAGTTGCAGCACTCGGATAACAAATTGTAAAATTAGATGTACATAGCTATCACAGGTTGAATAATGGACAAGGTATATCGCTTTTACATTGGTATCTAATGTAACTAGTACGTGCCGCGGAACCGATCACGGCTTCAAGAGAGCTCGGGAAATGTTGGGCGCGGATATAAGTGGGGTGCCTTTGGCGAAGTGTAATTGGCTTCATAAGGGTCGACGAGAAGCGCCCGGAATATCGGCAAGCCTGAAACCGCTTGACGAGGCCAATACGTCTCTCTTCTCTCTTCTCTCTCTTCTCTCTCTTCTCTCTCTCTCTCTCTCTCTCTCTCTCTCTCTCGTCACCATTCCCTTTTTCTCTTTCTATGTCATTCGGCGAGTATAGTATACGCGAACGGATTGGATGGACTCTCCAGTTTGTTTCCACCCCGTTCCTTTTTGCGTTTTGCGGGCGATCATGTCCCGAAGGCATATTCCCCGTGACAATCTGGCTCTTCTCTCTCATCCCCTCGCGCGTGCTGAAATCGGTCAACGCGTGGTTTTCTCCGGATAGGGCCACTCTCAATCCCCAACTCTATAATGACTGTCGACTGATCGACCGTAAAGAGATCGGGCTTCCGTCTCCCGTTTGCGTTGAAATAACGAAGCACGGTTACATTTCGCGAAAACAATTGTGATTTTGAATAATCATGGCCGTGTTCTATATTTTTTTCTATTGTCACTTTGTGTATATAGGTTGATGATAAATAGCAAAAAGTAGTGTTTTGTCACAAATGTATATTTCTTTTTAAATAATCAGATTAGTCAAACGATTCTATTTCTTTTTTTTATTATCTTTTTTTTGTAGTCAGATTTGTTATCGCTTTTGAGAAACTAATATATTAGTTTTATTTTACGATCTTATTTGTATTACCGACAGAAAAAGATAAAACGATTCGACGACGTACGTAAAACTCGCGGATGCTGAAGCTTTTTTGTGCAATGGAGCTACTTTCGATCTTCGCATAACGACGATTAGCCACTCGACTGTAACGAGACCGGGCTCCCACTCAGCCCCGGGCTTTTAATCTCATTTGAATAACGAAGCACACTCGAGCCCGTGAAAACAATGGCTGCCGAAACGAAATTTAATCCCACGTAAAAGTAATAATCCGATATTTTATCTTGCGCACACGAATTTATGTGTCGCGTGCAACACGATATATCCGTCTATATGTCGCTTTATGTAGAAATCATGAAATAAATTACACATTATGTATATGCAAACATTCCAATTTTTTTTATATGTTATTTTTTTTATATGTTATATGTTTTATAATAGTTTTTATAATAGTTTATGTTATTTACTTATTGATTTCAATTTACTTCTTTTATAAAAAGATTTAAAGTTTAATATCGCATCTATGATGATAATGCAGAATAAGACAAAATGAAAAAATAAAATTTCTCGTATTCAATGAACTTCCAAGCAAGCGATTAGGAACAGGCAGGATTAAAATCGTGCAAGCATGACTTAATTTCAGTTAATGATAAAAAAAGCTGAAGGCGAGTCTGTTCAATGCTGGTTAGATCGAAATGCATATTCGTTAGAGCACGAAAGCTCTATTCGTCTGACATGATGCCAGAGAGAGAGTTGGACCGAAAATTGGGAGTATAAGTACACAAAAAAAAAGAGCAGAAAGAGAGAATGAAAAATATAGAAGAAATAGAAAGAAGAGACAACGAAGGATCAAGAAGATGCGAACGAGAGAGCGAAGAAATGGGAGGATAACGAAAAGGGGTTCCTCGTAATATCCTGACGAGTCCGTGGATTCCGTCATGTGTGCTTAATCACTTTCCAGTTGACTCGGCAGTCTGCAACCCCATTATCGGCATCTCACCATCCGGAAAATTACTCTTTTATTCTCGAACAACTCAGGTTCCCGATGTTCCGTGTACCGCGATATTCTCTTTTTCTTTCTTTTCTTTTTCCATTTGCTCGCCTCACTCTTTTCCTGCTTTCATCCAAGTCGATTTTAACTCGGTCGGTGCTCGAGAGTTCTTTTTTCCAACCGTTTCTCGTAGCTTCGTCCAACCTCGCGAGCGAGCGAATTCGTCTATTTCGCTCTATTAAACCTTATCGTCATAAATTTTATCCATCCGGCTTCGGGAAATCGGTAGTACAGATTCGGAAACTAAATGAATGCAATGGAAATAAGGATGGAAGCGATAAAGCAGTCTAAAAAGAAACACAGCAGAAATTATCTCTTTTTTTCTTTGAGAAATTTGATCTATTAATAAATATAATTATCCAATTTTTATTAATATTTTATTTCTTTTAATTTTCAAAAGATGATTTTCAAAAGATTACATCAATACAAAAAAATTTGATAAAATCATAAAAAATAAGAAATACATAGTCATAATTTTTACAAACAATTTTATTGAAATATATTGAGATATTATTGAGATAAGAGAGCGTATTTAAAGTTTTATACAAAGGATTTAATTAAGTCAATCTTAATTAGAATAAAAAAGATTTTTTTGTGCAATGGACACAATATCATGAAATTAACATTGCATATCTTGGGAAATTTTGCATTTAATCGTCAGAATTTTTCTTTAAATAAATCGAGAACTTTAGAATTCATTGCGAAAAAAGCAGAGAACATAATTTATTAAAATTTTAAATGTGTAGTTACCATTGTTGTTCTTGTTGGAGGTAAGAAAAATAAAATAAAGAATTATGAAAGCCAAAAAATTATAACAGTCAGCAATGGAAATAAAATGCGTATTATCAACATCAGAGATTTAATAAGAAGCTAAGTAATAAAAAAGTAAAGTGCAGACGATACAAAACAATATTTGTGATTATTTATTTTAAGATCGGTATCTAAATCTAAATCCTTCCTCGTGATATTGATTTTACTCGAAACAAATTGATGTTATTCAATATTAATGTTAAATAAATCTTAATTGAATAATCAATCAAGGTTTTATCCGAGTTATTTTTGTAAAACACGGTTTTAATTATCAACTTATTAAGGTTATTAGCGAACTTTACTTTGCATACTCGGATTGCAAAATACAGAATCGGTGTTAATTATAAATTGCCATCATTAATTACAAACTACGAGAAATAATACTTTTTCCAGTATTGGTGAAACAAAAGAACAGCATAAATCGAAAAAATTCAACAAAAAATTAGAATTAATCACTTTCCAAAACTAGGAAATGTAAAGATTTTAACATAAAGAATAGCGAAAAAAAAGGCATAGACAACAGTATAATAAAAAATAAAAAAATATAAAAGAAAGGAGAAAATAAGAAAAAGAAAATATGATGGAAAAAAGAGAAAGAGAGAAGCTAAGCGGATCAATGGCGAAGCCTTGTTGAAACGGAAGGATTGTTATTGGTGGCCGTGTCTCCACCCTTTTTACGTTTCATTCCCTCCTGTTTTTTCATTTGCGTTACCACTTCCCTTTCTTTTTCCATTCGCTATCTCTTTCGCTTGTTCTTTACCATGAAGTTTTTAAATAAACACGCGCAACAGAGATCGAAAACTAAAGCTACTAATTAAAAATACATATACATTCATGCAAGTGAGAAAATAAATCGTAGAATCATAAATCAAAAATAAAGGAAAGAAAAATGAAGAAGAGGGAAAGCAGAAAAGAGGACAAAGACATTAGAAAATAGACACGAAGAAGATAGAGTATAGAGCAGAAGTGCAGAATATAGAGTGAACGAAAGGAAACAATTTTTTTACCGCGATATTCAACTGCTTAGTAGCAGGGAAAAGATTGAGCGAATAGGTGGTGGGTTCGGAGAAGTATTAAGAGAAATTGTAGTTTCGGAGGGAACAAAGGAAGGGACATGAGGCAGGATGAGGTCGAGTCACAGTTTATTTCGCGAAGAGTAAAGATGGAATGCTCTTCCCTTGTTTGCAAGACAAAGAACCAGAGCCGCCGTGCATGCATAAATGCTATCAACATCATCTACATATTTTAGAATTTAGAGGGGATAAAGAATATCTTATTTGTACTTGTTTATAGACAAAATGATAAGAAAACTCTTTTTCTTGACAAAAATATTGAGAAAGAGTGAAGTGATGAAAACTGTGTCCTAAGATAAGTTAGCAGAAGCAATGTTTAAAGCTCTTTCAGCGATGTCGCTACTTAAAACTTTTCAAGGTTGCACCTAAGAGCTAAGTTGGTGATGTATTAACAATAAAACCATAATAATTTGAAGTTGATAGAAGAGGAAAGCGTTTCAAGAATAGAATAAGAGCGGAATCTATCAAAACTGAATAGGCGAATAGAAACTATCTTGACTTAGAGGAAAGCTGCATACTTGTAATGCCTAATGGAATGAGTTCCCCTGAGCTTAATGAATGATTCTCCCTTTTTCGTTCATACTTGACGCCAATTTGCTATTATCCTTTCTCTCTCTTTCTCTCTCTCTCTCTCTCTCTCTCTCTCTCTCTCTCTCTCTCTCTCTCTCTCAGAGAGATTCTTTTTAGAGATTATGCCGCCCTCTTCACAACTTCTATTTAAATCTCGACATCACCATGCCTCTTGACTTGATAAGAAATATTCCTTCAATTAGATACCGAAGTTATCAATGCAGACTTTTCAGCTCGACTCGAGAGCATCGAAAGTATACTCGCGATTAGTTTAAGAGAGAATCAAACGTACTTGACAATAAAGACATTTCCATAGTGTGCAACATGCAATATCTGTATTCAGAGATTTAAAAAAACTTGATACCTGTGCTACGCCAATAGGAACTGCTATGCTCACTGCAGATTTATTTATATTACACGTAATTCGGTATTTCGTCTACCGAATCGCTATAACGAAGATTAACGTGTGTTAACGTGGTTGCTAACGGTTTGCGCAAAGGCCAGACACAATCTGGGCTCGCTTGGGTCGGGTTGTAACGGCCATGTTAATATTTGCGCAGCTCGATACAATAAAATTATATATAAAGCTCTCTCGACGGGGCGGAGCGTGTCGATTACGCGAGCGGGGACGAGAAGTATTCCATCAATTACAATTCGAGAGGAACGTCAATATTTGGCCGGACAATAGCGGATTAACTTCGTGAAAGAATTGTTGATTCAACCGATACGTATTGGGGATATCGAGACTATGAGCGTATTGTCAGTAGTTGAAAGTTCATGTTGAAAGCGTGGAGTGAGATTTTATATTATTAATGGCTGTATATTTGTGATCAAGATATATTGCGAAACGATATGTAAACAATTGATGTATATCGTTTAAAAATATATAAATTTGTAATCTTTGTCTGTCAATATCAATACGTTACTTCTGTGAATGTGCTACTTCGCATATTTTATAATACTATAACATAATGATTATAACAAGTTTTATGAAAGTTTTTTTCTTACTTGGTTTTAACAAATCAATATTAATGACAAAAATTAATCATTTCGGGATAGTTTAGTAGTAAATATTTTAATACAATATATATCAATAATTCAGTTTGTAAATTCATAGCCCTGTATACATGATTACATACATGATTACATACATTCAAATCAGAGTTGATAAATGTTACGTTTTTTTAAAACTAAGCATTGTAATTTTTTTAAACATGTTTTGAACATGTTTTAAATAGTATTTTAAAAAACATGCTTGAAACATATTTAAAATATTAGTTTAATATATTTTGAATATGTCTATAACATGATTTTTATCAACCTTAATTCAAATAAAATAAAACCAAGTAAAACTTAATTTTATTTTAAAAAATATAAAAGATTCAATCCTTCATTGACATACTGAGGATGTAAACCACTCACAAAATTATTTTAACTTTCTGAAACTCAATTTTCTTTTATTTTGTAAAACAAAATACAATATGTTTATAAAAAAATCTCTGTTTTTTCAATTCCCAAAATAGCCTACATTCAATATGCAAAATAAATATCCTTTATCCAAAATCAACTTACAAACTAATTTTTTTTTCAAAGTATCACATCTAAACAACAATTCTATAAATTTTTAACTGTTAATATTGAATTGTTTAAAAGTTAAAATTTTTCAAATATTTTATTTATTTTTTCTTTATTCATTGAATTCAAAAATTTTTTTCACAAAAACTGTGAAATGAAATTTCAATCAAAAACTATTTGAATGTGTTCTATAGATCTTGAAATTGATCCATAATTTTTTTCATATTGATTGGATTGTTTAAATAAGAATGTCAATTGTTTAAACATTACTCTGGATGTGAGCCACTCAGTGTGTCGAAAAAGGTGTGTGTCAACGAAGGGTTCAGAATGATTTCCACTTCATCTTTAACTAAGACTAAATGTAATTTCTCTATGCCCAAATTTTATTAAATTCGTAAAATATAACAAACGTTCCGAGGTTATAACTTTGCAAAGACTAAATATGTATATCAAATAGGAACAATTTAACTTATCAATGAGAAAGCACGCTTTTTAAAATTTGCAATTGTGTATTCAATTATGTATGACATGAAAATTACAACATGTTACGAAGATTTTGATTATCAAACACATTAAGTTGCAACAATTTTTGCAAAATCCTTCAACTTAATTCGAATAAAAACGATTATTAGTAAAATCAAACGAAAAAAAAGAAGTTGATCCATGAAGATTATTCTAGCAAGAAAATGTTTCTAGGACTATGTAAATGATTGCTAGGGTAACCCTATTATTATATCTGTCCCTATTAGTGTAGTTTTGTAGTTTTAAATAAGCCAGTAAAGAAAATTAACATAAATAAGAAAAGAATTGTTTTTATTTTTAAGTTAAATTATTAATATGATATCAAAGATAGTATTTCACTTTTTAATTATTATTAGAGTACCTATAATAAATATTTTTCGAAAGATACATATCATAGTTTAGAAGAATTTACGTGAGTCCATCGCAAAATTTTAAACTTGTCCCTATTAGTGTGTTCTACATTGGAGCAAAGAGCGTTATGTCATGAATGTACATTGAAATTGTAAGTATAATTAAATTGTAAGTATAATAAATTATGTAAGTATAATGTAAGTATAATTAAAATAATAATTTATGCAATATTAACTAAACCAATTAGCTTATATCTATTATCTGTTTTAGTAATTGTATATTAAAATGAGTCAAATGCAAAAAGGCATAGAAATTGGGACATTAATAAAGCCATCGTCCCTTGAAGGAGCACACTTTCTAATAGAGATATTAACATCTTTAAATTAAAAAAATATGATAAAAAAAAATTTAAAAAACTGATATTAATTCAAATAGATTTTAAGTAGATTTCAAATATAATTTCAAAATTAAAAAGCTACAAAATTTAATAATTAATTCAGTAAGGAGTAAGTTGCCTTAAAAGCACACTAATAGGGACATCTATTCTAATAGATAGTCGAAAAGTACTTACCAGCCGCGGCGGCCGCCTTACCCGCGTCCAATGCGCCGTAGGGAGGTATACCCATATGGGCGGGAGGTGGTTGGGTCAGGTGGTCTCCATTTGGACAGAAAAAGGATAATCCACTTGGATGCGTCCCCGCCAGACCCATCTTACTCGCCTATAAAATAAAATTTAATATGTAACTATCATATTATTTTCCTTGACAATATGTCGATATATCAAAATCTTAGTGCGAGAGTGAATATTATTCTGTAATTTTTTGGAATGTTGTATAGCTTCGCATGAGAACGACGTAATCGACAGATTGCGAGTTCAAATTCCGCATCCCATATATATATATATAT
>NW_017259370.1:1792152-1810307 GCF_001594045.1 Atta colombica
TTTGACTAGGTTTAGACATATAAGGACTGATATGCTCTTCTCTATACTAATCTAGTACTAATCTATAATTTCGCTCATCAATCACATCAAAAAAAAAGATATTTAGAGCTGCAATATATACTTCAATACAAAAGTGTAGATTAAATATCGATATTACATTACATGCCGATTCTATAATGAGTCAATAGTCTGTAATCGGTGAGTCAGAAGCGAGTCTAAAGAATAATTGAAGAAATCATGATTGGTCGAAGTCGATGAATCAGTAAAGTTGGTCAGCATTCAGTTTCTAAGATTACAGATTACCGTTTAATTGTAGAATCAGCATAAAATGTAAAAATTAAAACAAGTTATCTAAAATCTTTGATTTCTTGATGTTTATTATGTTAATAAAACATTACGTCCACAGTTGTGTGTGTGTGTGCGCGCGCGCGCGCGTGTGTGAATATAAATAAAATAATAAGATCCAGGTGTTGCTGCGATCATTAGCTCTTATCATAATGCCGAATACAAATTGTCTTATCTTTATATGATTACGGTACTTGTTTCATCACGCATGCGTGATACAGTGTACATACGTTTGAATGGGAATCGCAAGAGTGCGTTCAGGCGATAACGTCAATAACGTAAAAGATGCAAGGATACACCGCTAAGGATTTACAGTTCACTCTCGTAGGAAAGAAACACGATATCCAATTCGATTCGCTCCAAAAGGGAGCTTATCAAAGAGTGCTTATCGAGGAACAGCTTGAGCGTTAATTTGCAAAGATCGTGTACGGGATTGCGAAGGGAGGAATGTACTTCTCGAGGGTTCGTTTAATCTTTCCGTCCGTTCGCTTCGACGAAACATCGGCGACGTATCATCAAAATCGAGTGCCCTTCTTGAGGACAGTAGCATAACCCACCTACCACTTGTTCAATCTCCCTTACCCTCTGGTCGCTTTTTGTCAAGTGACAGTCGATAAAATTGGCTCAATCTGCTTGTAAATTCGCAAGATCGCGCACGATTTCCTGCTCTTTGCCGTCTCTTTTCATTCTCTTTCATCCTTTTCTCTTTTTCGCGGGCGATCGATATAAAGGCTCTCAAGAGGTTGTCTCTTATCAGCCGCGGTGCTTACCATAAGTGCGGCAGTATCACGCATCGATCTGACCGCCAGTAGAAGTCCCGGATCGAGAGGTTCTCTTTCCATCCAGAGCAGCACTCTTGAGAGAAGTCCAACAGCCTCCTCGGCGGTAGGCTCATCCTCGCCGTCATCTTCTTCAATGCCGTCATTCCCATCTTCTTCCTCGTCTCCATTGCGCTCCGACCATCTATCCGTCTCTACCTCGATTTTAACTCGGCATTGTTGTTCCTCGTCTGGTTCTTTTTTTTTAACAAGACGCGCCAGCGCACTCTCTTCGTCAAGGATCCAACTGCCGAATTCGTCATCGGTGACCTCCAGTCCGATCTCCCTGGCGAGACTCTGCAGTTCGACAAGTAGCATTCTATCCTCCTCTTGATCCACCGGATGGATTCTAGGCGGCAATATGGCGCCATTACATCCCGCCAGCGAATGATCCTCGCGATCGCGTGGCAGCGTCCAGCTGCGAGCGAATGTCTCCGATCGAACACTGAGCCATGCGCGATGAAGATCCGCGAATGCTTCCTTTAGTGTAAATTTTTTTAGATATGCGTCCAATCGATTATCGCCCTCTTCCTCGGGCAAACCCAAAATTGAGGGATATTTATCGCAGTAAACGCCACAGCGTGCTCTCGATAATATACCTGTAGCCAGACGCACTCTTAATTCTCGGACCACCAGTCGCGTTTCCATGCAATCCTTGGGTACAATAAACAGCCGTACAAGACCGTCCGCGGCGACGCAGTCACCTTCTGGTGGCAAGTAATCGGCACTTTCCGCTACCAGCACGGCTCCGTCAGGATGCATCGCCATCGCCGTAACAGCAAATTCACGATGGAACCACCATAGGAATAGATCGGAAGTTAAGGAACCCCTGCCACCGCCAGCATACACCACTGGTTGACTCAACATGTTGACCTTGCGTAGACAACGTGGTCGCCAGTGACGGCCGGCCACCAACAATCGTGTCCGATGATGGCCCTCGTGATCCGCCGCCCCCACCACCCACACCCGTTCGCTGCTCCGCGTCGCGTCGTGACCTCCGACGGTGCCGCCACGCCGTTTACCCGGCAGATCCCGCCAATCCAAGTAGCAAACGTGGGCGAGGTAGATTCGACTACGGTCGTAATTCTCCAGGGCACTTCTCAGTCTTTCAAGCGCGGACGAAGAGGACGAGACGTGCGCAACACCATGATCGCCACCGTGGCTGCGCGGCGTCGTCGCCGTCCGGCAAGATGTCGAGGACGTGGACACGGGGGAGGGAAATGGCGACGAGGAAGACACAGTGATTGAAGAGAAGGTCGACACCGACGTCGTCGTCTCCGTAGTCGTTCCATGAGTCGTCTCACCGTTGTCTCGTCTTGTCTCTCCAACGTTTTGTCTCCGCTTCCCAATCCCGTCGTCGCTATGATCGGGAGTGCTTCTTTGCTCGTTTCTGATCGCAGGCTTGATCGTTAGCGGATCGCTCGTGACCGACGACGAGGTGGAGGAGCGCGCTGGTGACGAGGTGCTTGACAGTGGGGAGCTCGAACGGCGCGAGGACGCGCAAGAAGACGGCGAGGAAAGTGCCGGCGGCGACGATGTCGAGGAGCATGAGGTGCCGGCGATGGCTTTCTCGGTATCTCTCCCTGGTGGTCGATGCTTCCTCCCCGCGGCGTGTCTCTCCCGTCGTCGTTGCCTTTCCGGATAACGATGCACCGAGGGGGTACAGTTTTCACGGGCTGGCTCGGAGCTGCTCTCCAGGGACTGGCGCATGCGCCCAGTCCACTGCGATCGACCCTCATTGCACGCCGTTGTTACCGCGGGCTTGTCCATTCTCGTTGTCGCGACTACCATTCCGCTTGACGTCACCGTCGACGTTGTCGCCGTAAATATTGCCGTTGTCATCGTCGTCGTTGTCGTCATCTCTGTCAACGTCGTTGTCGACGTCGCCATTGCCATACTTGTTCCCTCGGTTTCTACAAAATCCAAAGAGACGTGCTGCTGAGCGCGCACTTGGCGCCCCTTGGTGGCCACTTTGCTGACACGCGCGTACTTGCCGCCGCGAGACGGCATCGCACGATCCAAACGCATTCGCGGTCGCCACGAAGTCACACGAATACATACGCGTTTTGTGAGCGTCGAAACGAAAACCGCTGACTCGCCGTTGTACCGCGTATCCGGATCACCCGACGGACGTGGTGAACGGCGAACTCGCGGCTGACCTCTGAGAGCCCGCGCTCATCGTGCGAGAGCGCGCGCGCGCGCGCGCGCGATCCGCTCATCTACAGCGCGCCGCGCCGACATCGCCTACAACCGAGCGATGACTGAGCGAGCGGCCGCGACGCGACCGTCAAAGGCCGGAGCGGGAACTAGAAGGCTTTGATGTACCGCCGCCCCGGCGCGCACAAAGCGAAAGCGGCTCCGACTCGTTGGTTGGCACGGCATGCGGGGGAGGGGACGAAGCGGCGGGGGAGCGAGAGAAGTCGAAGCGAGATAACAGGAACGCGCGGCCGAGTACGAGTGGTGGTGGTGGCGACGGCGGCGGAAACGAGACAGAGGGGGCACAACGAGATGAGAGACACGTACAGTCGTCTCCTCATTTGAGCGTCCACGCGTATCTGCTCGCTTGCTCGTGAGAGACTCGCCACATTCGCATCATCACCGATGCGCTAGTTCGAGACTGTACCGCCTGTCGACGGCGATAAGATAAGCAAATTGTTTGTTTCCGATACCAACTGATATCCGTCAGACGCACAAATTGCTGTAAGAGCATACTGTTTTGTACGAGTATAGTTGAGGCATGACGTATTTTGATGATCTTGCAGATATGGCCTCCATGCCTTTATTTATCTCTAGCATTTTAAAATCACTCACAAATATTTTTCTTTTTCAACTAACATCTATAAGTGTTTCCCATTTGATAACATAAGTCGGCACAAGGGTCGATCGTTCTATCTTTGTTATTCACTGAATGTCATGAAAGATAGAATGATGCTTGTGTTGACTTGTGTCATCAAATGGAAAGCACTCTATGTTGGGCAACGATCAAAGATTGCAGAAACAACGATGTAATGTCTGTTAATGTTACAATTGGTGAGTCTGAAGAAATATACAGTCGCGACCGTGACAATTAGCGAGCACATACTAAATGTCCCAGCGTAAATCTAAGAAGCCATATGTACATCAACGACAACCAGCTGCTGAAGATCTTGGGAGCGCGAGATCTGAATACGGGCCAAAGTCAACTAAATATACCGATCCATTTGGCCGCATAATGGCGCCCGACGTGTTTGGAGAACGCTTCTGCCACAGCTCGCGCGAAACAAGTTAGTCCACAAAGAGACGCAGATTTGTTTCTGCGCTCCAGAGTTAAAAGCGCGGCCTTTTCACTAGTGTTTGTTCAGGTTGTTTATCGCGTGCGCTAAACGTAGATCGTTGACATCCGATCCCCATGGCACTGTAATCAGAACGATCCCAATCGGAAAAACAACGCTTCCGGTGAATTATACTCACGATTAATCAAACCCATTTCCCGTCTACCATCGCATCCGCGTGACTAATTTTATACAGACAAAGCGAAAATAAACTTTGTATCTTGAATACTTGTACGCGTATACATGTAATGTGTAGTATTGTTAACATGTGTTGAATTATCCACTTATTCATTTTATTAACATCAAATGCAGCTTAAAAATATATACTCAATATTCGTTTGTCGAAATGAATAAAATAAAAAATATAATATTATTATGTAAAATATAATAGATAAAAATTTCATAAAATCCGAATATTTCTCAGTTAAAAACTACATCGGAAAGAGAGAGAGAGAGAGAGAGAGAGAAAGAATTAATTTTTTTTAAATTTATTTATTTTACGCTCTGAGACTATGATTCTTCAAGGTATAATACATACAATTGTAACAGCTTGAAGATTAGATGCAGCAAAAGTAGTTTAGAGCAAAACAAAAGAAAATAAATGAATAAGAGTGAATAAAATAAAGATTAAAATACTTGATATACATAGAATTATGATAAGAAAATAATGCTAAATATAGAAATGTAACAAAAGTAGAGAAAAAATTAAAAAATCTTGATACATAATAAGTAATTATGAAATAATTGAGTTAAAAAATATCAGAGAGAGAGAGAGAGAGAGAAAGAGCATTTATTATTTTCTAAAACTCTGCCTTTTCAGAACAAATTAAAGCAAAGATAATATAAAGAGAGAATTTATAAAAATGAAAGAAAATTACAAAAAAAAAATGGAAATCATGTATACAAATACAATGAATTTTTTGAAATATGAAAAATAAAAAATAAAATATAAAGTACAAGTATAGATATCATAGATGAATGATACAAAACAAGTAATAGCTAAGTTTTAGAGAGATAGATTGATAGATAGATAGATAGAGATGGGGGAGGGCAAGAGTGAGAGAAAATGTGGGAGGAAAAAGGAGAGAAAGAGAGCGAGGCGCAGCGCTGATTGTGAGATTAATATTACAAATCGGATTTAGCCTTGGGCACTGGTCGCGCGCATGATTATCGGCGTGTCGGCATTTCATAAACGCGTCCACATCAAACGCAGCGGGTCGGTCGATCGCGATAATATTTGTCACGTAGTTGCGGTACGTGGCGGCAGGCAGGCGTGTGCACCGCGCGGCTGTACGGTAATCGATCGGCTATGCTAGCAGCCAGGTAGGTAGGTACTATGCGTGATTACTCTCTCAGGTACGTCGCACGCTATCTACACGCCCCCGGACTTTTAGACGCAAGAGAATAAGCAACAACGCGGTTTGATCCGTTTACTTGTCGCCTATTATTGCGATTTGTAATTTCGAGAGAATATCGGAGAGAATATCAAAATGATGTCAAACGTACGTTCCGAAATTAATTAACATACTACGTCAATTTTCGCGAAATCAATACATATTAGTAACTATAGAAATATATAAATAATTATGATAACTGTGATCTTTTTACTTTAGAATCTACTTTTGAGTATAGATTTTAATTGTAAAATTTAAATTGTTGATGGAACTTTTTTTTTGTATTTTCTTTCACAGTTCTCATTACCGATACGATCAATCATTTTATTTGCTTCAATCGTTTGATAAAGCGAGGAAGCTTGAAAGCTCGAATTTACACAAAGGACATATATTCGTTTACTTAATGTTTTACAACTACACATACATATGCTTTTTTATCGCGATTGTGTCAGAGCAAG
Source organism: Atta colombica (assembly GCF_001594045.1). Taxonomy (NCBI): domain Eukaryota; kingdom Metazoa; phylum Arthropoda; class Insecta; order Hymenoptera; family Formicidae; genus Atta; species Atta colombica. The sequence continues at coordinate 1,798,479 of NW_017259370.1, forward strand.
TTTGATAGTTAGACAATCTCGCGTATCAATTACCGCTTTGTTCTCGAAAAATATCGTGTACAAAAATACTAGAGAAATCCATAACATAACGTAACGTATACTATATTTTCGTACATTTTTGTATGCGATACTTTTCGAGAATGTGGTCCCAGAATAGAAACCAATCGCGCTTCAAAGACATGGCTAATATATGCCAATTTTACATATATTCGTTAAATATTGACCTACATTTATATGGATAATTATGCATGTCATGATGTGAATGTACAATATTTGCTAATATTGGCGTACATTAGCCATGTCATTTAAAGCCGCCTTTACTCACAATACGAGAATAACGAGTCTGTCTTCGTGTACATGTAACTTTTAATTGGATTATCTGTTCCGGAGTATCACCGTTACCGATAAAACGCATTTCCATGTAACGCCACCTAGATGGAATATATTTTAATGATAGCCATTTTAATGATAGCGAGAGACCACTACCGTAAGGCATATCTATTTATAAAATCTTTTTCTTGCGGCATCCTTTGTGATCGAACATATATATAAATTCGATTCTCTGCTACTACTTTATTTCTAAAACTTAGTAGACCATGTTCGAATATACATTGCCAATACTGAAAATCTATAGTATACGTGACATAAACTGTATACGTTCAACACTGGTATATATCTGAAGCCTTAATCAATCGATCATTTTTGTATAATTGAAGCATTATGCAAACAAATAATTTCAAAAATTTGAATAATTTCAAATTATAATTTAAAAAACTAAAAAATAAATAGAATTTCTATGAACTTTGTATAAAATCAAAAGCTCTTCATTTGTATGAAATTTATATGACATCAAAGGTCTTAGATGTTTTCTAAATTGTCTATAATATTCAACGCATATTTTCACTCATTAATGAATCATTGCACATATCATGTTGCGGAAAATAATATGCTTATCATATTATGTCCAATTTATCGTGAATGATTACGAAAGATGCATTGATATTTATGACTAGAGCTTTGCTCGCGAATTAACCGTTTGTCTTTTCTCTTCTCTTCTCCGAAGTCAAAATACGCGCAACGAAAACTGATACCTTGCGACTGCCGAGAACCGGATACCGGCAGGATCCGACGCGAAACGCGGGTATTATCGATCGCGACTCTCTCGCAGGACGAGCTGCGCGGATATAATCGAATTACCTGGCGAATTTGCGAGGAGGGCGGCCGGAGACCGATTTCAAGTTTCGGATGTTCTCTCAGTTGCAAGAGGCAAATCGTCAAGAGCAGCCTCTCATTTCTCTTCCACGTCCACGAAGAGAGAAAGCAAGATTTTACCATCGATTTAACCCCCTTCGACCTGCTACCCTTCTCTCCCTCTTTCGTATGCAACAACACGGCCATACGAGTCCTCCACGCGGAAGATCGAATCAGACCCATCTCTTTTCTTCCCGCCTTTAGTACAGCGACAATTTGATTCACCTATAGTCACGAAAAAGTGTCAGACAAGAGCGGAACTCTCCCTCTCGATCGAAGAGTCGCGTAACATCGTAACGAATTCAACTCGTCAGTATAAGAGCCCTCCTAAAAGAGGGTCGGTGTTGGATTCGTGTCGAAAAGCGACGCAATATCTATTTGGCCAAGAACGATTCTCCTGTTTCTGACTATTGTATCTTGTCACAATTTATACAAATCTGTGTATTCTCTAAGATGGTTGCATATCGAAGATGCTATATCACTGCAATATTGTTAAATATCATTTGTATAATCAATAATACAATATGCACTTAACAATCTGTTATTCCTTATATTCCTTATATTCCTCATATTCCTTATATTCCTTGGAGGAAACACAATTTAAACAATTTATAAATTGCAATTTTATCCATTTCTTCTTTTTTACAATCATCATTGAAATTGACTTAGCGCTAAGATGTGCACATTCCCTCGCTCGCGCATGGCACAAAATTATGCATGAATTATTCGAGATACATTAATCCGATTGGCTTCCAGAGGAGCCGTTGCCACCGCCGCTACACTGTTTCTTCTTGTTTCTTTTATACCTATACCAACGCATTCCCTTTCCTCACTTCGTCCTTTCTCGCAGACTCCAGTCGAGACGAGGTCGAAACCAGGGTAGAAGGGTGAAGACTGACGAGGGTTGGACCGAGGCGAAGCAGCGACCTCGGTAAGAGAGGGACGAATAGTAGGGGAGTATTGGGATGGTGGAGGAAGGTTAGAAGGGGTAGAGGAGAGGGAAGACAAGGATGAGGAATAACGGCGGAAAGAAGAGGGCGGAGAACGTTGTGGAGGAGAAGGAACGAGGAGAGGGGACGCGGTGAATGGAGCCGCGGCACACGGAGGCGGTGGTGGCCAACCCCAAGCTGAGGTTGCCGGGGCAACGCGGGAGGCGTAGGCGCTCTGGGGACAGGGAGGAAGGGTTTCCCTCGCTCGTTCGACCAGGGCTGCTATGAGGCTCGCGGGGACGACGAGAGGTTGGATTCTGACGCGGAGGTGCTACGACATTGGGGGGTGGCGATACCGCCAAGCGGTGGTAGGGTTCGGTGCGGGAATGAGAGGGTTTCGGCTTCGGCACCAACGACCGACGAGTGACGACCGACGATCGACGACCGACGACCGACGACCGACGACCGACGACCGACATCCAAGTACGACCGGTGGCTGTAAAGAGAAGGGTGGCGAAGCCCTCGCTCTTTCTCTTCGCGCACCCTTCGTCCCTGTATTTATTCCTAAACAGATCGTGTTACCGCGAACGGGCTATGGAATTCTCTGTTAGATATTCGTAATTTTCGACTACATTTTAGACTTAAAAAAAGAAGACGTTAAGATGTTAGATAATTATTAACAGCGTGGTGCTTTCGAGTTTCATGATTTAGAGTAGTCAATATTAATTTGAAAATTATTTTCTTGAATTGCAACTGTTTTATATTGAGATAAAATTATTCACAGCTTTCAATTTAAAATCTGTCTGACGATATGTAAATATGTACATATTGGAGGAACTGGACCAAATAATTGAGTCTGTCATGCTCTTGAAAGTTATTAAGGATGTCATTAACGTGTCTTGATTATCAATGTGGCAACACGTGTGCAGACGTTCGTTAGACACGAATCGAACATTACATACAATTACTCATAAGAGCGGCATGAATTTGACAGATTGACGCAATAAGCGAAGCCGTGCGTACGTAATTAAACGAGACACTGGAATTATCTAGTCAACGTGATGCGGGGAACATGACAGCGCGGGTACCGACATAATCATTACCTTGTAGCGCGTTTATTTGTACTTGGTGTAACAGTTTAAGAAATCGCTCTACATTTATTTCCAAAATATATATAACATTAACTATTTGCATAATTTATTTTCATATACATTTTAAATTCTAACGATAAAATTACGAAAGATATTCTTATTGGAATATATTTTATTACTTTAAAAAATTTTTCATTACCGAAAGTATGTATCACAAACGATGAATTTTAACCAGACTTGATCCAATTCCTAAAGTTTCACAAACTCAATTTCAAGTGATTCCTAATATACAAAGTTTCCTCATTAAGTTTCCCCATATTTCGTACATTTGATTATTAGTATCTAGACGTTGATATCAAACGATAAGATTTGAAAATAACGCAAATATCGTAAAATTCGAATGAAACATATTTGTTTCTTTATCTCTAAATTGCATAATAATGAATCTTTGCGATTTGAATGACATCAGGATTCGACATCACGTGTAATGAAGAATGTTTATAGGTAGGTTATAATACGGATTGCTAAAAGTATGCGTAATCGAGCGAGACCGGAGTTGTTCTAGAAGTAATCCATATGAGGGTGGTTGCGCGAGAGCGCTGAATATTCATCGTTCGAGGCTGTATAAGTGCCGTCCTATGCGCATGCCCGCCGTAGTCGAGAAGACATAGTGGAGAGAGACTGTAATCATTATACCTCGTGTATACCTCGCTCGTCTTCGCACTGTTTTTAAAATGTGTCGGGATTATACGCCGTTGTTGCAATTATGCGCGTTTGTCATCACGCTTGCTCACCTCAATAACGCGTTTTCGTAAGCACGACCAACGTAAACAATTTGAAAAATACTTTTATAAACGCAGTTGCTTTTGTAATATTTTCAAATTTTTCAAAATATCACGAAATTTCCATTATCCTTTTGTAGTTTAAATATTTATTATACAAATTACCGTAACAGTAGAAATGAAAATATTACCGAAATTTGTTTCTAAAATAAGTTTTGTAGGAAATATCTATAGCTTGATTTTAAAATAGATGCCTATTTTTCAATAAAATCCGATCCCGTTTTCTTTGCAATAAGCGTTAAGTTTCACTTTAGATTTCACGTTAGTTGCACGCATTTGCGGCAATGGCAGTAGTGTCGACATTCATATTATAAATCGTGAGATTCATATATGCGAGACACAATTGCCTGGAGGCAACAGCGCGCCGGTTAGTTCTTCGTGTTAAATAGGATGGTAATTGGTCGAGTGTGGCGTTTCACCTATCCACGCGCGTACATTGTGCACGCGCACGCGTGCCTCAACGAGAGCGTCGCACACATATACATACACGATATCTCGTCTCCGCACGCAACATATCCCTCCTTCCTCTCTACACTAATAACGCGATGTATTGGAGTTAATTAATCGCGAATACCAAGTTTGCTGAGCTGCGTTCATGAAGATTGCTTCTGGTTATTATTTAACAGCATTTGATGAGATGCGTTTAGCTCATCATCAAATAAAATATGATTATATAGTTATATATATAAAATTGATAATTATATAATATTCCGATTGACGATCATTAGGTTGTCCGGAAAGTTCGTGCCGATTTTGAAGGAAAATTGAAACAGAAGATTTAAATTTTAGCATTTATTAAATTATATAGGTTAGTCGGCACGAACTTTTTAGACAACCCATATATATGATTGTTCTTGAATATTTATAAAATATATAAATATTGTGATGTATGTTTTACATCTTTTATCTATATCAAAAGATAAACTTTTCCTAATCCCTCGTTTACAATTTAAATCCTGAAATTAATGCAAAACGCGCTTTGGACAATTCTATATTGAAGGGTTAATTTCCGTTTATCTTAATTCGCAACAGACTCTCTCTTCTCAAATGTCACCGCGAGCAACACCAAGAAAACCAAAGCGATAACTAAAGCGTATACCTGCATTCGACATTCGTGACGAGGGAACAAGCCTGCCCGATAAGAATGGTGGACGCGACGAGTCCGCGTCGGATGGTCCGGCCGCCTCTGACCGCGCGACGCCGACGGGGAGGTCGGTGGAAGGAGACAGGGACTGAAGGGAATGGAGAATCGAAAGAAGGTGGGAAACGAAGAGAAGGAGAGAATGAAGAGAGTAACGGTAGACGGGGTGGTAGGTTGGCTACGACGGGGTTGAACGTGACTATGCGAGTGCCGGAGGGGTTATCGATGGTGGCGGATAGTACGTTGGGGCCGGCGGGGGTGTGGGCGGCGGGGATTCAAGTGGAAGCTGTGGCCAATCCGAAGGAATCGTCGCCATGGCTACCGGCGCCTGCGTCCACCGGCTTGCACGCAGACTTGTCTGCTGGAATACGTACACGCGAGAAACACGAACGCACGACTAACTATGTATTACGCGCGCGGGGTGGCGCGTATACGTGCAGTACGGCCAGGATCATCCCTCTTTCGAGTAAGATTTCTCCTTTCCAATACCGACGCCACACTTGGCTAACGCCGAGATGTCCAAGGAGACCTACGGGATTGAGTTCCTCCTTTAACCCACTTTCCGCTGCAACTGTTACGAACTTAACCCTAGAACGTTAACCGCATTGGTTAACCAGCGACCCCAAGTTTCGATCGTGTGCATTTTTTAATCTTCATAGTATTTCTCAGTAATAAAATAAAAGATTAAGTTTTTCCTCTTGAGATATATGGTTAGATCTTATCTTTTATCTCTTATTTCAGTAAATTTATTGTATCGAATTATATTTAATATTCGTACATGATTTAACTGTATGGCTATTCCTCTTTGGAGTGTCAGGTCCGAGAAGACTCTTCTGAAGGTACCTTGAGTAAAACGAGATCAATGCAGAATAACATCGTTCCTTCTACATAAAGTAAAGCTGGACTAAGTATATCGCGCGACGACATATGGAACTTTGTTCAACCCACTTTTGTACAATGGCGACTAACTTGAAACCGCATGCGGCCGCTAACTGTTGCTCCCTCGCGAGACACTTCAGGATCTCCTTTCGCCTTCGTCATGCCATCGTCGCCTGTGTCGTGTTTTTCACGGCACTCCTTTTGAGGCGTGCGAAGAATACAAAGAACAAAAGAACGTTCTTCAAAGAAGCACCAAAGAAGCACACCGCTTAAATAACGCCGGGCAATTTGTGGAGAGCCGCACCTAATCCTTTCGCGGTTCTATACTAAAGCGCGAGATACAGAATTAGAATGCAAGTGTATGCCGAGATTGCTTTCGGAGTGATAACTCAATCGTGTATGTATATATAACGCGATTTCGAACAAGGTGCAGATATTTTGTTGGAATATTAACGAAACTTCCGCTGTATCTTTCCACTTGTAATATTTTTTTATTCAATTTCCAATTTAATGTGAATTTAGTATCAATTTTAATAAATCAAAATATATATTAGTTTTGCTTTCTAAAACAACAGATCACACCATTTATTATTTTGGAAAAAAATCCAAAATTATTGAATGACATATATAGCGCTTTAATCATGCGTTTCGAGATTCGAGATAACGCATCTGCTTCCCTATCGAATTTCTCTCCCTTTAGTCAAGTTTGAATGAGGTTTTTGTTCCTTTCAGGAGCAAATTTACCATTATGTAATGTTGGCATTTAGGGCTCGCAAGGTTGTATAAACGAGCGCGCGTGCGCTGAAGAGGGAGTGTCCGTCTAACCCGCCTCAAGAAGGGCTCTTTCCCCTTAAATCTTTCCTCGACCTGGCATTATGTAATTATATATTCCGTGGAAATGCAAGGGCGAAACGCAGGACCGTCGTTTCACGAGCTTGAGATTTCTTGGTCTAGAAAGTCACTCATTCGTAGAACCTGTAATTTTGTTTTTTACCTGACTGCGTTCGCTGACCACCAACGACGTGCTTTTGACGATTACATTACCGTATTATTTTTTGTGTTTGAATAGCTTGCGTGCGACCATACTTTCGTAAACACTACTTGTCTGTCTATTAAGTTTCGAAAATAATCATGGGAAATTATTACGAGTGAAAAAAATTCATATATCGTAAAGTAATAAATGTAATAAAATAATAATGTAATATAAATTCGAAACTGTTTTATATCGTACTATTTTGTTTTAATAATGTTAAACTTGGAATTAGTATAAAATTTAAAAAATATCACTCTCGTAATTATAAATATTTCATGGATATAAAAATAAAACATAAATATAAAACATGCATTTATAATTTTATTTTAAGCATCAGCTTATATTATATTTGATCGAGGTATTCGTTGATAAATTTATTTTTGGTAATTTAAAATTTAAAATAGAGAAGCGTTTCACATGATACAGAAAATTTTGTAACAGAATTGATGGAAAGATGAATTTGGAATGATGAATTGTGGAAGGTCTCGTTCTCAAATGTGGAGGAAATACTTTTTCCTACGTCGGCAAACAGAAACTTTCTAGCAAGGCCGCTCTTCACTTTCACCTTGTTTCCCGTTCTCAATCCTTTAGATTTCTGAATTCCCTCGATAAGTTTGTATCTTATTTCATAGGGCGAAAAGTTGCCGGGAGTCCAGTGGAACTTTTGCAACTATTGGCCGCGTCTGCAGAGAATCGATAAATTGCTATCTCGAGAGAAACGAACGTCCAACCAGATCAAATAGTAAAATAACTTTTTAACCTTGAATATTCCATTGACAGAATATTTTATATTCAATAGTAAATTGTTAGTATTAGACAAGCTATCGAGAAATTTTTAAGACGATATCATAGAGAAACTTTTGTAAGAAAATGGACTTTCTTTACGAAAATATAAACAATTTATGTCTAAAAAAATCTATTTGCGCGCGAACAGAAGGAAGATGAACAAGACTGATGAATAGAAATAGGATCAAAAACGCTATCGTCACCACAATCATTTCCTTCACTTACTTTTCTCTAATCTTCTATAACTTCATATTTTATATTTCAATCACTTTTCAATCTGTTCTATTGTTTAAAAGCAAGGATCGTAAATGCTATCCATTTTCTCATCTAGATTTTTTTCTAATTTAGTATTCTAATTACTTTATGAATTTCCAATTATTATTTTGTTAAATAAATCGCTTCACGCACAATCATCTCTCATATGCAAACGAACAATCGAGAGGCATAATAGAATATCTACATAAAAATTTTGTGATTTTCTCTCCGCGTGTAAATCGACTCGCATCGGCAATTGGATGCAAAAATAGAAAGATAGAGAGGAAACAGCCGAAAACACAAGACGATAAGAAAAATGTCGCATCGACTCCTTTCTCTTCGGGAAGACAAACTCATGTGCGTTAAACGCACCGAGAAAAGAAAATGATGTCGAATGCGAAAAGGCGACAAGGAAGCAACAAATAGAACAAAAGAAAAGGGAAATGCTTTTCCCACCTCCGCTTACCGTGTCTCGTCACTCCATCCTTTCCATCTTTTCTCACGTCGAGCTTCGTCGAGAAAAAAGAAAACTGCGAAAGGTGCCACTTTGGAAGCACGAAGCGTTAGCAAGCGCGTAAAGCGCTTTGCTCGGTTCCTTAAACGTGAGTTCGGCGCCAAACACCGGAGGTGCTTTGTTTTATAAACAGCTCGACGTTATACCTGACTGCGTATACATGTACGTACAATGCGTCTACATGTCTTGATGTCTTGAAATCTTGAAATATGGTGTTAATTTCTCTGTCAGATTCTTTTTTATCAGTTCTAAATTTATCTTTCTGTAAAAAAAAGTGTGTTGAATCTCAAAATAAGATTCTCGATATAAGGCAAATGATGAATTTTTCTGTTTTCTTTAAATATGAGTAACGCAAAACGAAGAGAGAAAATGTGTATGTGTAAAAAATTAATTAAAAAACCAATTTACTATTCGTATACACACACACACACACACACACACACACACACACACACACACACACAAAATCTATACAGTGTTACAAATACATATTAAGTATCTGTAACACGAGTTGCACAGCGGATTTTCCCAAGTCTAACATAATTGGAACGCCGCAAACTTTATTATAAATTCACTCAATCAATAAGTTATAACGATATACATACGCCGTCATTACCTACTGAACTGTGCCTGCCTCTACAAAGTCTGTCGCGTAACTGCAATATCTGTTGTATCTGTTACGCCCTGTATCTGTACATGCATGGAAAGAATTTTCTCTTAAAATTTACCTTGAGAATATGATAATTGTGTACAATATTTAAAAAATTTTTACCATGCACTTTAGTAAAATTAATCAAACTTATTTTATATTTTATTGTAATTTTATTAGTCAATAAGAGATTTACATAAAATTCTTCGAAATATAATATTGTCCCACGATCACTACACTTTTCAGAATAAACTCGTAAGAAAAAATTCTCTCGTGTGCACATCGAAACTTATGTCTTAATTTTCTAAAAAAATTTATATTTTTTAGAATTAAAATTTAAAGTCTATTAGTTGAATAAATGTACGCGATTACCTTGGCATTAAGTAAAGGTCGAGGTCAGCCCTATGCGCTCGAATGACGTTATTGTGTGAAATCAAATAATGCGTATGCGTTTGATCTGCGAATTGTTCAACGAGATTCCATAGCGTAGATTTCGATTCTATGCGAAACGAAGGAACACCACAATGGTACATAAGGGTGATGGTACGTGAAAAGAGTTTGCCAAAGAGAGAAAGAGCAGAAGAGGAGGGAATGAAAGAGAAGGCAAAGCACTTGTTCGGTGAAGTTCATGCGAGCGAAAATATTTCAAGCGAAGACTTTTTGCGTGAAACAGTGAATAATGAGCGAAACTTTCTATTTAAACATCACCTTTATATCTCGATGATTTCAATTTTTCAAAACGGTTTTATTTAAGTTGCTCGTCTCTGAACTGTTCAACGAGCAAAAGTGTAACGATTAGAAATTACGTATATAATTGCATATCAATTAAGTATAAAAGTAATCATATACAAACAATCTAAAAATATTAATTATTATAAAATAATTATTTTATGATTATATCATTTTATATTACAATTAAATAAATGAATAAATTAAAATAAAGTATCACACACAGAAAGATTTTATAAAATCACGGGATAGAGAGATAGATTCGTTAAATCAAATTTCTCGAGTGCATAACCATGTCAAAGACTCGGATTATACCATTCTTTTCATTTTTCTCTCTATCTATCTCATTGGTTGCCACTTTGTTTGAGAATTCGTATCGCGTTCGAAAATGAATAATTCGTAATGTTAAAATGCCAATATATTCGATATGTACTCGCTGAACACACATTGCGGCGGATGTTATTAAAATATTTCAGTCGACTAATGGTTAAATGGCGCGAGCTTGAATTACTTGTCGCGGCCGATCGATGTGTCTCTATATGCACAACGCAATCACCGATTTTATTTTATATTCGTCGCACTTTTTTCAATAGGAATATTTTTCATGGTAACAACGAGTATCTTAGATAAAAATGTAAAATTATTAAAAATTGCGCATTATAAATTAATTAAACGTTTTTTTTTTAATTTTCTTTATGAAGAAAATTTACAATGTAAATAGATCGAAAAAAATATTAACTTCCTCTAATGGTCTCAACATATAATTGCAAGAAGAGTTTAAAGTTTCGTTAGATACAGTTATCACGAAAATATCAGCATTGAATTTAATATATTCTTCGAACAAAGTTTTGATACATTATGGAATTAACGAGCCTCGCCGTAAACGCAAATACGGCTGCACGCTCTGGTAATTAGTTCCTAACGCGGGATTAAACTGCAATTAGCTCGACGCCAATGCAATTTTGCGAATTAAAACGGGACCCCGCCGGCGACAGGTAATCTGATGTACTTTCGTTTATTTCGTACCTATGAATCGCCATTTTGTGACCTTTTAAACGGACAAATATACATTTAGTGCGGTTTTGTAACGGTGCTATGTGATTTCAACACATAGATCACGCCCGATGGCCGATTCTATTCTTTTTCTCGCTCTCTATACGCATTTCTCTCTCTCTCTCTCTCTCTCTCTCTCTCTCTCTCTCTCTCTCCTCTCCTCTCTACACGCGCCGTATTGAGTTTTCGCGGTAACTCGTTTAACTAAGCAGTGCGCCGATATTGGTAATCTGCCAATGGCCATTTAAATACCGGGACTGGCCTCCCCCTTTTTTTCGCGCGCATTTTTACCGGAAAATGTCATTGTTGACTGCACTGGCACGTTTAAAAACCGGTCACCGCCAGTATTAAAAGCTACCCTTCCAAGGGGAATTCAATTATCCTTCGACGTTCGCGAATCGGAACTTTGCGATAAACTAAAAAAACTGCGACGCGCTAAATGTTTCACACTCGAGTTATTTTAGGGCGCAAAAAGAGAGGCCCGTGCTTTGCCTGACCCAAATCAAGGCGCAGCAATGAAAAATAAATATAACATAGTAGAAAATTTTATATCACTTTTTCATAAAAAATATTTCTAAATGACAAATTATGCAAGAAATTTCAAATATTATTTGCAATACTTTATAAATCTCTAAGTGATCAATTAATAATATCAGATGATATGCTTATATATATAT
>NW_017259370.1:1810407-1815407 GCF_001594045.1 Atta colombica
TGTTCAATTTTGCAATAAAATGTATGACAATTAACAAAAACAAGATTTGCTGATTTTTTATCACAATCTATTACATTTTACACTAAGATTAATGCGAGCATGAGATCCACGGGACTTACTTAATCCCAGACAAACGAGAACGCCAAATTCAAAACTCGGAACTCGTTGCCTCGTGGCCACGCACGTGCATCGGCAGTCGCGTGGCCTACCGGTAGCATATTTATCAGTCGATGCTCTCGAGTAAGATACGCGGAAGAGAGATGACAATCGCGGGAAAAGCAACGAGAGAGAAAGAGAGGAAAGGCGTATCTCGAGAAAGGGTGCTGACGGGGACAAGGCGCGAGGATAGAAATGTCGTAACGCGTAACGGAAAAAGAGACAGTGGGCAGAAGCTGGATGCGTTTGGTAGGGAGTGGGAAAGGGAACGACCTGGGGGCCATAGGGGATGGAGTTAGGTCGACGGATGGGTGGATGGTGGTTGGGTGGCTCGGAGGGTGGCTGTCGGCAGGATCAAAGGGCGGTGCTCGTTCGAGCTTTCGAGGGACGGTGGCGCTCTGGGATAGAGGGAGCGGCAAGGGAGAATGGGGGCGAGAGAGGGTAGAGTGGTGGTCCACGCGGAGAGGTCGAGGGAAAGCGGGTGGCGCGCTCGGGGTGGTTCGAATGGAGCCGACGGGCCGGAGGGTAGAGATGGGTGGCGATGCTACGTGGGTGGAGGCGACAACGAGCAAATCTGATTTTCGCTCCACTTGCTATGCCTCTGCCTCTTCTATCCCCCCCCCCCGGATTCTCCATTTCCCTCCCGCCACCCTGATCGTATGCGTTTCCCTCACGCATAATTCCTGTGTGCTCTTTATCCTGCTGTCTCGCTCACCCGTTATATGTATATGCTGGTCGTCGCCCCCGCTTTAGCATATCCTCGACTTTGGCATACTTCACACAGTCGGTACTATATATACTGGTTACACACTCACTCTCTCTCTCTCTCTCTCTCTCTCTCTCTCTCTCTCTCTCTCTCTCTCTCTCATCGCATCTTTCAACAAACCTTGCTAGCCTGAAAGTTTGTTACAAACTTTCACTGCAATGTGGTATTAACTCGTTAAAATGTTTTGCGATTGAATATTCTTAACCATTTAAAAGTCAGATAAACATTTCGAAGGATCGTCTCAAACATTTCAGCGTCTCTTTTTTTTTTGGATCGAACACTTATTTCATAATTTACATAACACGTATAAAAGATTAATTAAGTAGTTGGAAAGTTGCTATTACACCATAGGTAGGTAATTTTTAAGAATAATTGAAGTCGTTATAATTAATATTCTTTGCATACAATGATTATAAATACATAGTTGCGAATCATTTATCATTTGGTTAAAGTAATATACTGATTCTAAAATTTTTATCGATATATATTCGTATATAGTTACAATAATTTCACGGCATTGAAAAGTTTACGAAGCAACATCACTTCCTCCAATTTGTTTACAAATACCGATTATGACGGATAATATATACGTAGGTATGCTATACCTATCAGATCGTGCGCTAATACTTCTCTTTACTGTATAAGCAACTCGATCGGTGAATAGTTAAGTTACTTTCAGTAATCTTGGTGAAGTTTATAAGCAATATAAGTACCATTGATATTTTGTGAAACATGGTACAAGTGGCGGATTTCGTAACTTTGCGAAACCTACCTTGAGATATAATCATTTCTTTCAACAGCAAACCGTAATTATTTTTTTTCCTATTTCGAAATAATTCAGTAAATTTAAATGCTAACAAGTCTAGGTATATTATAATGTAATAATAAATTTTATTCACGTCGTAGAAAAAGAATTTGAAAAAAATGTAATTGATATATTTCGCAAAACAACATATTCGTCAAAAAGGAAAGAAAATGAATAGCTAATATATGCGGAGGGGAATAGCGTGATATATTTGCGCGATAAAGAGAGAATGTTTCGTAGGTGCTAAAAAGGGAGCCTATCAAACACATCGACCGGTGAATTAAACGGTCGGCTGGTGACGTTCAAGGTTTGACATCAAAGTGTGAGAAGTGGATGCTCGAAAAGTACGGAAAGAAGATGGAAAAGAAGAAAAAGGGAAGAAGGAAAGATAGAGAGAAAAAGAGCGAGAAAATGTTTCTGAGAGAAGGAGATTCGCAAATTTTCTCGGCGAGGAAAAACTTGATTACGAAATTTAGAGGTGAGCGTTAAAAGGATCGTCCCGGCAGAAGAGGGTGGGCTAGCACGGCAGATTGTTATACGGCGTGGCTGGAAATGAGGCGCGAACGAAACGTGACATCATCAAGAGAAGTTAATTGCAAACGACGAGATAGTAGATTATAGCGCAAACTAGCTCGACACTTTGTGCGCCACGCTTCCTACCTTTCCTAACCCTCCACCCTTCTTTCTCTTTTCTGTTCCTGGTTCTTGCTCACCTTTGAAAAGAAGAGATAGAAGGATGAAAAGAAGAGAAGAGAAGAGAAAGAGAGAAAAAGAGGGAAGAAAGGGGAGTAGGGAAGAGAATAAGAAGGGTTATTTATTTGTCTTTTCATCAAGACAGCAGAGGCTATACTTTATAGTTTATACTATTATACTAAAAATACAAAAACTTAAAAAAGGAGATTATTTTAGTTAAAAATTGCAAACATTCATTATACATGTGAATCAATATTCAGAAAATTCTATTTTCGAACTCTGTGTACTTCTATGTAGATATGTTCTTACGTTCCATTCTAAAATAGAAACTATCGCGAGGATAAGATTCTTTTTTGAATCTCATAAAAACCATATCGTAGATATCATATAGATTATTCCCGAAATATATTTTGAAATTTAATGTGATTTTCTAATTACGCTTACTAAAGATATTCGAACTCAAAAATGTTCATTAGTCGATGTATAAAGGAAAACGATAGAAAGAAGGGAATATACACATAATCTTATATTTAAAAAACATAAATATATTTCAAAAATATTCTACCAAAAAATATTTTATTACAACTCCATAATTAATATCTTAATAATTTTATGTATAATATTACTTTAAAGAGTCTGAAATTATATATGTCGATAACTTTTAAAAAGATAAAATAAATAATTGGCTTATGCATCTTGAAATGAAGTGATACTTTTTCACTGTGCAGCAAACAAGCTTTTTGTCATATATATTTATAGTCCCTTTTCTCTCTCGCACGATATGTTCGATGTTAAATACATAATGCAATGCGCCGTCATTTAAATCTCGATGGCGATGACAGATAGAGTGAAAGACAGAGAGAAAATGAAAAGCTCCTTTGATCGGAAGCATGTAACCGATGTCGCTGATTTTTATCGTCCTGTAACAGATCTATCAAGATCACCGTTTCCAGGCCACCTGGCGCAACACCATCGCCCCGTTATTGCGCGTTTAATAACACATCATAATAATATGTAATTTCCTACGGATTACCGTCTTCCCCGTTCCTATACACGCCCATGTATACATCAAACCCATCAAAATACACATATGCACAAATACACTGAATCCAGCTTGGTCGTGTCCAGCTTGGCCGATCAGCAATGAGCGAAGAAAAATGGATGAATAAAGGAATGATGGGGGAGAAGTGGAGAGGATTGAGATCGACAAGAGGGCCGATGCTATCGCTACTCTTTGTGATGAGATCCGGCACAATGATATATAACGGAGGCTTCTCTTTCGATATGCGTGTAATACTCTATAAGAGCCCCCTGCTTTCAAGAACCCTAGGAGCGCCAACCGGGGGCTCATTTCGTTAATAAGGTGTTTTTCGATCCCTAGTCCCATACGACAAATCGCACGTCAAAAAGTTCAGCGGAAGACTCATGGCTTTTGGAAATATGCGTTTAAAATACGTACTCCATGATATACAATTGATTGAAGAGATAAAAAGAAATTTGTTATGTCTTCACGATTTGCAATACTTAAGAAATAAAGAATATCTCTGAGATTAATTCCCAAGACAATTGATCAATGAAATCTTGATTGATATCTAGTATCTCAGTTCTCAGAAGACACAAGAAGTCGAAAGAAAATTCCATCCCAAGAATAAGTTTGACTGTTATCCATAAACTATGTCTACAGGATGTTCTAAAACTAAATCTGTATCTATATGTGCTAATGATAATAATTTTATGTCAGTTTGCGCCAATCTTGTTTCAATGAAAATTTTAACGTTATAAAGAATAAAAACAATCTTTCATACTTTCATGCAATATATTCTATACTTTCTGGAACCTATCATTGAGATGCATTACTGATTTTGGAACGTATTGTATAATACGCCGTGCGCGTGTGACCATCGAATGATCCACACACGCGCGCATTGGGCATAGAGCGATAGCCGATAGCCGGAGCACTCGTTCTTTAGTCAAACCTCCGCCCCTTTTCAATCGAGAGACTTCAAACGGTGGGAGCGTGGAATCATGATTGGAACGGCTGGCTGCTAAGCAAGGCAGTGAGTTCCCTAGACCCGGTTAGCTCGCACGGCGTGTCCGCGGGGTGGATACGCCGGAACGAACCGGGGGCGGTTCTCCACCACCCCGGTTTTCTCTTCCCCCGTCTTTCCGCCCCCGTTCTTCATCGTACCGAGTCCCCCTGGATCGAGCCCCGCCACCGCCACCGCTGCTGCCGCTGCCGTTGCCGTTGCCGCTGCCGCTGCCGTCTCCACGACTCAACTCATGATGAAATTCCTAGCATTCAATCGCAGCACCGGCCGCAACTACCAACATGGAGATAGCGATAGCGAACCATGAGAGAGATGGAAGGAAGAGTGAGAGGACGGAAGCGAGAGAACGAGAGAATCGGATAGGAGAATCAAGAGAGGATACTATCGAAGCTCGCAGAGAGTAAGCTTGGTAGGAGGGGGGAGGGGAAGGGCGTCGGGATGATGTGATATAGTGTGGTGTAATGTGGTGTGGTGTGGTGCGCGGCTATCACAGCCACTGGGATATCCTCTGGCAGGCCTGACACGCCATGAC
>NW_017259370.1:1820407-1826502 GCF_001594045.1 Atta colombica
GTGTCAAATATTATGTAATTTCTTTAATTGTCGACGTAGTGTATGTTTCTCGTTTACCAAATCGGAATACAAAATTGGACGTTTCTCTTCTCCATCTATTAGCTGGCTCACCTTTATGAGAAAGCCTAGGGCGAGTTTGTGGCATTGGCACATCCGATGCATTCAATGCCGTTAAGTCGTTGTATCTATGAACGACTAACAGATTAAGGAAATTTCTTTAACAATTTTAGGGATACTCGCCCAAGAAACAATCAGATTAAAAAGGATATTTACGCATGTTCAGTTTTTTTATTCCAATTAGCGTAGAAACTACCAATCGAATACAATGAAGCGCTTTGACGCGACATTTGCTTTTTAAATGAGACGCTTCGTTAGAATCGCGTATCAATAAGAAAAATGCTCGAGATAAGTAATTCGTTATCATAAAGAATAAATTACTTCTCTCATCGTTTGTTTTATCTTAATCTTTACCAAATTTCCTGTAGAAATCTTAAATAAATTAACAAGATATAAATAAATTGTTTAAATATTCTTAAATTTCCTTCAAAGTGATTTCTTTCGTGAAAATATATATATAAAAAAAAAAGTAAAATATTCAATAACTTATTTAGAATGTACAATTTTTTATTCTGGATCAGCAAAAATGATTAATATCGTTATTGCGAACTCAATATTATTGCTAACGTATTTTCTCGATACAGTTACTTGCCTAATCATCTTTAACATCGATTCACAACAAAATCCTTACTTGAAATATGACATTACTATATGCATTTGCCAGAGAAAATTCAGTTCACTCGATCGATATCTGTTTTCTGGCTGTTTTAATGCAATCAAGATTAAAATAAGATTAAAAATGAGAGAAAAGAATCAATACTCAAGAAACATTTATAGCATACAATCATTATGTTGGCTGAATAATGCTCATAAAGATTTAATAATTTTAATCTCATAAATATTAATTTTTTTTCTTCATAAGTCGCATTAGTGTTTTATTTATATATCATATATATATAATAATGTAAAGATGTTTTATGGAGATATTGAATTATGCATAAAAAACATCTCTAAACTAAAAAAAAAAAAAATTTCTCGGTAACTTTCATGTATCCATAAATAAAATCTGTCTATTACAAAAGAAATTCAAATGTACAATTTTATATAAGAGGATTAATGGGATCTTAATTTTGATTTAAAATCGGAATTTATTTTCATTCGATATCTGTTTAATACACTCGATGATGGGAGATTCGGCAGTTCGATTGCTTTCAAATCGAAACAAAATCTCGCATTTCTATTATCGCAACATGGAGCAGCACCCGCTTTAAAATCATCGCAATCGACCTTCTTAGTCAGATGAGCAGACGATAAGCACGAGCTACATATTATACATCTTACTCCATTATTTCTTTTTTTTTTCGTTCCTAGTTAAAAAGGAGATAGTATCTTTTTTCTTTTTTTCTTTTCCTCAGGCTCTTTCGTCATGCAACTTTACTAAGCGTTCGTTTCAAACAATGCCTGGGCTATTCTCGCACCCTTCTATAGCACCCTTTGCACACGCATGCACGATGCAAACACCTACTATGCTCGACGGCCTCTATCTACCTTCTCATATCAAGCAGCCGTCCCTCACCGGCATTTTTCATTACCGCCGCCGTCGCCCGTCGTTACCAGAGACCAACTAGCTTGTGACATGAGGGGGTGCAATTTTTCTTCAATATTCGGCTCGTATATCTCGAAAAATATTATGAGAATACAATATGATTCTAACCACCGAATAAATTTTATAAATGAGATATGAAGTTTTTGGAGCAATTATAATGATATAAACAAATTCTAGTTTTATATTTTACATTGCCCATAAGAATCAAGAGAAAAATGGAAAAGAATGTATAGTAATGTTTCTGTTACCTTTTGTCCATAATGATGATTCAACAAACGTAGAAAAGGAGAAACCATAATTTCTATTAGACTTTGGTCACTTTGGGAACGTACTGTTCATTATCAAACGTTTGATTCTTTCTTGGAGAGAACAGTAATGTATATTCACTTTCCACCATTTAAGTATAAGCTTGTAAACGTAAAAGCTTCCTTGTAATATAAAAAAGGTCGTCGTTGCGGCTTTGTAATATATTTCATTTACAAGACCGCGTGAATTTATTTCGCATATTCTTCCTTTATCACTTATTTCCAATAATTTTTTACATTATGCACCTCGGTGCGGAAAAAATTATTCTAATTGTATCTTTACAGAACATATACATATTCTTCGCAATTTCTATAATATATATATATATATTCTCTAAATTCTTTGGAATGAACTCTCACTCTTTAGAGTAAGCTTCTAAAGAATTGCTTACAAAGTAAACTAAAATAAATCAAATGTTTTACGATGTTCAACGATAAATTGTATCTTTACAGAACATATACATATTCTTCGCAATTTCTATAATATATATATATATATTCTCTAAATTCTTTGGAGTGAACTCTTTAGAGTAAGCTTCTAAAGAATTGCTTACAAAGTAAACTAAAATAATCAAATGTTTTACGATGTTCAACGATAAATTTTTCTGAATTATGTATCGATAACATAATATTCCGATTGGCAACTTATATATATTTGTAACGTCGAGATTTCTCACGTGCGACTTCCGGCATGCGAACACTACACTGTGACTCGCTGGCTGCACTTCTCTGCGCGATGACAAATAAACTGCGAGTCGTGCGCCGACGGTTTAATCCATTTATCCTGCCGTTATAAACGATTGAACAGGAGTAATTCCATTCTGCGGTTTTGGCTTTCGCACCCGACGGACTCGCGTCAGTGTCCCTCCTCCATGCTCGCGCGATGCATCCGTTCGCCATCATCCCAGCATCCCTGGCCTGCCTGTCTGCCCGTCTGCCTGACTGACTGACTGCCTGCCTGCCTACCCCTGTCCACTCTGTATCGCTCTGTTCACGCCTGCAGCTGTCTCTCTCTAAACGCCTCCTCCCTCCTCTCGTGCCAACAAAATTGCATGACCAACTTTCGAAAACCACATATTGTATTTTACTCAGTGTCATTTTTATCAGTTGACTGAGTGTTCACGTCAACAATGGATCAAATCAATGTGTAATTCAACTAAGATTAAAAATAATCAACAAGCCATACAAATTTTCAAGAAAACTAAGATTTCTTTGAATTTTCCAAGTACTGTACTGTTATATGTATATCCATCTATTCACAAAGTGACTTTGAAGCAACATAATACGTGAAATTTTATGAGACGCAATAAAAATCTGATTTTACGCGTGCCATTAAATTTTCAACGGAGAAGAGATAGATCGACATTTCGGCGTTAATGCGTCCGTAGAAGGTATCTTTGCATAATGCGCCAGTAATAGATACGCCGACCCGTCCGTTCGCTCTGAAAGCGCATGATTGAATTTTCGATGGATTTTTCCCCAGAAAAATCGATCGGGCCCCAATATATTCCGCGAAGCGCGGCGGCACGAAAAAAGGAAGTGCAATTTACTTGGGCAAGTTCGCGCAGCAGGCCAGGCCAGGCCTTGCGCGCGAGGGAGGAGTGATAGTGCTCTCTCATCCACTTTGCGGGGCTTCCCATTCTGTCCAATCTCGTTGCTCTATCAGTTTCCCATACCCGATGATTCCATCTCACGGGCCATCCTCTAATCGATTTAAGTCCGCCTTTGCTGGCGAGGGTGCGCGCGCGCGCTGTTATTCCACTTCGGAATGACGGGAGCGAGGTAAACTTCGTCTTCTCATAGCGTCCACCATGAAAATCGACTCGCGAGCACGATCGAGAGGATCTGCTGTGCCATTTGATTTGAAAAAGATGATACGACCCGTACGAGATATACGTATACTCGCAGTAGACCATTTTGTGTATTATTTTCTTATGGTTCTTATCTTGTTTCTTGATAAAAGTTTTGAATTTTAATATTTTGATTGATTAATTAAACATTATTTTGAAATTTGAAATCCAATCAATACTACGTACTTGATAAAATTATTTAATGGATCTAAAGAATTCTTGTTACATTTTTATCATGATAACAGGGAACGTATCTAGTCCTGTCGCGAGGGTTATTCCTGTACGGCGCGAGCAGGGTGTAAGAAAAAGCGATATTGTTGGAGATGCGTAATCCGGCGTGATCCGACATTCGCAAAGTTTGCCAATATATATCGCGACGACGTCGCGTCCGGAGAGCGTATACAGGGTGAGTATAGGTGTGGGTGAACCTGGAAGAGGCCGGAGGGAGACTACCTCGTAATAAAAGCCGGGGACCGGTGGGCTTTGTATATGTGGCCGAGGGTCTGCGCGACGGATAACGCAGTGAAGAGAAGTAGAGAGATAGAAATAGTAGGTAGATAGAGAGCGATGAGGACGAGGCGGAAGAGAGCGAGGAGAGATGAAGTCACGGAGGGCAGTGAGGCGGGTCGCTTGGTCGAGAGGATTGAGTCGAAGAAAGAACGACGAAAGGTGTGTACGAGAGAGAATAAAGGGCGCGGAAAGGATGGGACAACGACGAGAGTAGGAGAGATGGGGAAGGCAATGGTACGATTTTCGAATAGAGAGTAAGAGAGAGAAAAAGGGGAACAGAAAGACTCCTGTTCCAATATACTAAGAGCGGATACGCAAACCCACAGTCACTGGCCAGTCCCCCGCTGTTCGGTATCGCTGTAGTCGGAAATCGCGCTCCTACCATTGCTGTCGCTTTTGCTACCATGACTTCTCCCCCTCTCCATCAACCAAACGTTGTTCCATTGTGCCTGGCGGCTCATTTATTTATGTCTGTGAAAGTTTTTAATCTGATGAGATGTCTACCCCTCTGCATCTTCCTTAATTCTGTCAAGATTCTCTCCTGCCTGTCTGTCGGATGAAGGTTTTAGAAATCTGAAATAATTAATGAACGCGCATGGAATGCAACGTCGTCAATAATATACGATTTTGTGCAACGAGACCTTCATGGTCGGTGGTGTCAAAAAGTTTAATTTTCAAGATTTTTAAATCTTTTATTTCATACTCTTTAAATCTGAATCAGTGGATAGTCACTAATTATCCAGTGGCATACTTTGCACTGATAATCAGTGAAGTTCAATTAAAAAAGGAAGAATATTTGAATATTATATAATTAAAATAGTGATATTTACACGTTAATTTCAATCTTTCAATATCATATTCGTTTAATTTAGGCGCTAAAACAAGGTTGGTTAGATTACACAAAAAGATTAGCTAAGTTAGGAATCTTACATTTAATTCACTGATTACCAGTGGCATACTTGGCACTGATATCGGTGATTATCCATTGATTTAGATTTAGAAAGCATATTATATGTGAGTGATTACAAGTTGCGCGATTCTTAAAAACAACTTTCTTAAATTGAGGAATTCGTCTAAACTCGCCACATTTATGTGCAATTCGAGATAAAACATTACAGAGAAGTTATCAGGAACGTCCTAACAATGCGCCGGGGCAGTCGGTCGGCTGGTATGATGTGGGAAATTCCGTGAAAGTTGGGGGACTCCCCCCTCGTTCCCCTCCGAAACTCAAACTAGCGCCCGAAGTTATGAACTATTTCAATGAGTTTACGGGAGTTACTCGTTGGCGGTTAGTTGATTACCGTGGCCTCTCCAATTTGCAAATTTGCATTAAACACGAGTGCCCATGCTATCGCGCGACCGCGCGAGAACTGCCGCACGCGCGCATGCTTCTATCGGGATCACGAAAAACCATCGCGCGGAAGACTAAACCTGCGCGGCACCAGCTGCACACCGTTATATTTGCCAAATAATTCCGCGCGATCGTGCAATCGTATCGATTCCCGTTCGTTAACTCGGCCGAGTGACTGATGTTAACTCGCGTTACACGGTATTGAAACTTACGCCTCGGGAACTCGTTACATTGAGTTAGAATGGCATCTCGCGGGAGTTTATAGTGTAATTATACCCTTTGAAGAGACGGCTGATTATCGAAAATCACATTATATTTGCCAAATGAAATTTATTTATATAAATTTGTCTATCATAAAAATATTTTTGATAAAATCAAAATGCATGATTATTTGATGTTTTGTATATACATATATA
>NW_017259370.1:1826602-1829863 GCF_001594045.1 Atta colombica
CTCTTTTAATGTATCATTAAAAAAACATAATGATATTCGTCAAACGAACACGAAATGAGCGGATTAAATTAAAGAATGTGTGTGCTGTCATATTTTGATAACGCAATATTTTTAAACCAGCGTTATGTTAATAAGATTTAAAGTGTAAAGTATACTTCTTATTAATTTGTAATAATAAATAATAATAAAAAACGAGATCTATTAATAAAAAATTCTAAAGCAAAAGGAATTATTGCGAACAATATCATATATGTAATGATAATGTCCTTCCAAATAAACTAGCTATCTACTCTCGAAAGAAAGTTCATGATGAACAAAGAGCTCGATAAAAAAGTCAGTAGTAGGAAATTAAGATGCGGCCAGTTGCGAAGTGATAATGGTCACCCGGCAAAAGTTTTCACTCGTTCGCGAGCCTTCCTTCCTTCGTGATCTTTTGAGCCTTTCTTGAACTTCGTCGTCCTTGCGCGGAAGTCGACACAATCGACTTCCTTTTTCGCGAAGCGACAGGCAAAAAGATCCGGAGAAGGACTATACTCGTGGAGAGGATAAACGAGAAGAAAGAAGACAACGAGATGAAGAGCAATGCGCGGAGGTTGGCTCGCGGGCTCGCTTTAATTTGCTGATTATGACGTGGCGGCGACGAGGAGCGGAAGATAATCGGGCTTTCAGTCCGCGGTATTTCTCCGGTTCTTCATTGTCGAGCCCTCTTGAGTTGCTTTTTTCAGCTAAACATACTCTCGAATGCTAATATTACGATTTTTCTGGATAATTTCTAGCGCATTGAGACTTTCTTTGATACCATCTTTTCTTCAACATCTCCTGGTTTCTTCAACATTGTCACAACAATCTCGTTATCGCGTTTGTGAATGTTCCTACTACCTCATGATGCTATTCAGAGCGAAGTTTGAATACTTCTCCTTCCGCCTAAAGTTTTCATTCAAAATACTAATAATATGAACAATGTTCATCCTTTCCCATCCTATCTTTTTCATATTTTTGTCCATGCTTTATGTTTTCTTCACCTGCTCGCTCTTTCTTGATCCACACACTAATCCGCTTCACTGCACATTTTATTTGTCTCCTAATTTTGGAAAATATAAGATACTATTCTTTCTCCTTCTTACTCATATTTCATCGACAATTAATTACCGCTTAATTATCATATACCTACTATTTTATCTTTTACATTCTTAGTTTTCAAATTAATAAATATTTCAAACAAATACTAGATAGAATTGAAATTGTTTGTTTTGTCTCCAAGTGATTTTTCACCCTTTAAAAATTATTTAAAATCATAAACGGAAAATAATTTTATCTTTACGTTTCTATTTCAATTTCCTTATAATTTAAAAGTTAAACTTTCTAACGCCTAAAGTCAAATATAAACAAACAGCATAATAGATACGATACTGAAATGAAAAAGATCAAGCGGACCGCGTTCGTCTTTCCGCTCGACAATTTAGAAGGAAAGAGAAGCTATTATATCAATTTGAAATAATTTTCTCGTTAGACTGGCGCGAACAAGCCGATTTCGTTAACCTCGCGAACCTCACGCCAAGATTCTCATCGACGCGCGCGGATTGCACGAGGTAGCGTCCCGTGACGAGTATAATATTACGAGCGATATCCCTCCTTCGAGGGTAACATAATTGTTTTCGCTCAATCTATTTAACATAACTCTGGCAGTCGGGAGCTGCCGGAAAAAAACGAGAATTAAACGAGGAGCGTCAGTAATTGTCGGTAACAAGAACGAGGAACCTTACAACACGCGTTTCTGTCTGCATGGTTTAATCGTAGGATGAGACGAAGGGATAAGGATACGAAGAGAAAAGGTGGTCGGGAAAGGGGAATTTGTGCGCGGGAACGAGAGAGAAATTATAACCGCGGTTGCACGCGGTTCTTATGCTTGTACGCGTACGTGAATGTGCGCGCGCACAAGGCACCTTCGTATATACATAATTGCCGGCAAAAGCTGTAATTTTTTCATTATACATTATTTCCGACGGAACAAATACCGGTGATGGTGGTTGGCCTCAGGGAGGTAGGAACGGAGCGTCCACCTCTTCATCCCACGCGAGTACGTTTCCTACTTCTTTCTTCTTCTTTTTTTCCTCTACGTAAGTTTCTATACAATATATTCCAAATTCTTAAAGTTTTGTTTGATCTAAAACTCTCTTTGCGTACATGTATTAACTTACGTGCAATTTCTCTCTCGAAACGGGTTAGTTATATAAGTTTTTTTTTGAACAGACGTTCATAACCGATATTTATCGCGTTATTTTGTAAACAACTTCCATCTTTCTTTAGCCTGTTGCGATTCATATCATCAAGTATTCTCTCTGCACTCTGCTTTTTCACCCTTTCCATCTCTTTATGTATCTCCCTTTTCCCGCTTTTGATGCAGGACTCGTACAATAAAAGAAGCCAGAGGCTCGCAGCATGGCCCATTAAAAACTAGCAATTAGCATTTAAAATATAAACCTTAGCATAGCGGGAGGGACAAAGTACGATGTCTAATGAAAGCGAGGGAGAAACAAAGGGGGTGGTGGTCTTTTGGGTTGGTTAAATGCTTTTCAGTCGCGGCGCAGAGAATCCGCTGCGGTTTAAATGGAGCTCATCCCTGATTGGCCATCTATTCGCCGCTTCATCCGCATCTCAAACTTAGCGTAATTTCGCTTCTTCGCGTTCTTCTATCGTCGACCAGTTAGCTATTTATACATTGAGAGAACAGAGATGAGAGAGAGAGAGAGAGAGAGAGAGAGAGAGAGGATCAGGTATGGAGAGGTCAAAAAGATTTTGCACTTAGCGTAAATTTTTATCTCGAAGCCACGTTGCTTCCGCCAGGTTATTCCTTTTTTCGCTCTTTTCCTCTATTTCGTTTATCTCTTTTCATTCTTTCCCATCATCTCTGCCCTCGACGTCAATTTTTGCTAAACAAAAGACTACTGACTATGCTTCAGGATCTCGAATATTGGATACGTAGTTCATCTCCCTTTCTTCTTCCTTCCGCGTATTTTGCATTTTCTGCCGGCCTACGGCTCAGAACTAAAGATCGAAGCTTTTTGTTTCTTTTTACTAGTACTAGTAGTTTCCTCGTTTTTAGTTCGCATTCGTTCGCGTCCATTACAGATGGATAAACAAGTACGTCCACATACATTATCCTGAATATCCACGTTACGCACTGCATGCCAATAAAATTGCAAGAAACAAAATTATCAATTTAAAAATATTATCAATTTAAAAATATTAAATTAATATAAT
>NW_017259370.1:1829963-1855179 GCF_001594045.1 Atta colombica
TTCACTGCGATTTTTTAATAGCTCGATGAGTTACCGCGCTGTAATTCCACAATCAGCGTATCAAAACATAAGAATGTGAATCTCTCGAGACGGGTAATTCGGGCGAGAGGCGGTAAGAAAGGAACAGAAAGAAGAGAGCGCGCTGCGTTAATAATTTGCACTCGGACGAGTCTATTGTCCTGCGGCAGGCGCACGCGACCGCTCCAATTATGGCACTCCGCCTTGCCAAGGCTTCAACCAAGCTGCTCCACTCGCATCCCCTTCGAGTCCGGGTACTCCACCAACCGCCTGCACCCTTCTAGAATCTCCAACTCCCTCCCCCTTCCGCTATCCACCCACCTCTTCTTCTTTCCGTACCATTCTCTCGCGCGTTCGCTTGCTCATTTCTCCACGGATATCGCGAGGGTTCCTTTTCACTCTGAGAAGTTTAATTACAATCGTAATTATCATTCTAAAAAAGTTTCACTCGCAAATGCCCGCCAACTAACAATAGCAACGATTCGAAGTTTCGCCATAGTCATTTCTAATTCAGAATAAGAAATAAGAACTTTCAAAATGACGTGATGATGTGTCTTCTGTATAGAAGTATTATGGTAAAATTTCAAGAATTATTCTAAATGTACAAAATAGGAATTATTCATCGTATCTTATTGTTAGCGTAAAGTTATTAAACTTCCTTCACTATAATTTTTTGATTATTGTCTGTACACCTACAGAAAAGTGTTTGCTATTTGCGACTATAATTACATGCTAAAATAATTATAGTTATGAACTCCATTTTTATAGTTATCACTATAATTTTAGTAATAATAACCTAACCGTACATGTATAATTTTTTAAACATGAAAAAATTGTATTATTAATTATAATGTCAAATATTAATAAGATACAGTAAAATATCAAGATATAAAAAAATAAAATAAATATAGTTAAATTATGGTAATTGCAACCATTATTTTCCTCAGTGTATAATAACCTGATAAAAATATAGATAAATTTGTGATAACAAATTATAATCTCTCATTATACCATTGCCTTTTTTGCGCGCCACGTGCTTTTTAAAACCTCATTACAGCGGGCGGCGATGACGGAAATGGGAAACTGCTAGGTGGAATCAAGGTACAAGTTCTGAAAAGACTTGAGCACGACGCTCGTTCTTTCTGTGCGTCGAGGATGACGAAGTATCACGCTTCTAGTTTGCGGCTTTATTTGCTCGTTTCTTTCTGCTTGGCCGCCAAGAAATGCACGCGCGTGTTTATTACAATTTTCAAGAAGTGAAAACTTCCCAGAAGAGCTTTTGCGGAGCAAAGAAGTCGCTCACGCATAAACAGGTTCCGCATTATTCATTATTTTGTAATGGATGATACATAGAAGTCATATTAATGTTACCTAATATGTTTTCAGAAAATGACAATTAGGTTATTCCGCATTTCAAATCTGATTTGCATAATTTAAGACCGGCCACACGTTTAAATAAACTTGTCAAGTATGGTATGCGCAAGCCGCATACATACAAGTTTATTGCAATAACTGTGCAGTTTTGTCACACACACGATTCAATAAACTTGCGTATATGCGGTTCGTACATGTATACTTGACAAGTTTACTTGAATGTATGTATATGTGGCCGTCTTAATACGTTCAGCGCCTGTATTGTAACTTTTAACAACAATTCGTTATTGTTATATTGTTGCATTTGTTGCTCAGTTTTTTAATCGTAAATAGTACATGCGCAATAATACTCTTTAAAACTTTAAGAGTGAAATATCACTCTTAAAGAATGAAAATTGAGCCACTCTTTTTCAAGACCGTCTCAATTTTCACTCTTTGGAGATGAGATTCCACTCCAAAAAATTTAGAGAGTAATATAACTAGTGTATATAACTCATGTGTTTTGTTATTAATACACCAATCTTTTATGTACTTGTTAATTGAATTAATGTACAGTCGACATAGTTCCTAAATCCCTAGCAGCTAAGCGATTTTATTCGAAGAGCTTAAAATTATCCATAGTAATCTTATGGTATGTACAATCTCCATTCAGGTAGACGAAGCGCGGCATTAACCGGGTTGTGATGGTAACGCCTTGGCCGAGACCTTCGTGAAACAGTGGTGGCGAGCTGGCACGTCACGGCTCGGTTATAATCACGGCGATAGGTGCGCGCACCGAGAGCGGCTTTCCGAGGTAATTGAGAAACATTCTCGTGTTCGAACACAACTTTGCTACCGTTGGCAGGGGCCTACCGCTAATAGGACGGTTGGCACGCACGCGATTCATTCATAAAACGCTCTCTCACTGTTGCAGTATCGCCGTCGTAACGCCGTGATCGTTCACGACCAGTGATCTTTCTTTCTCCTCAAATCACGCGAGATGATTAGTGTCAATGGAAAGTGGTTGAGATAATATCTTACATGACGAGACCATTTGACACGAAGCACTGTAAATGATTATTTGTTATCGATATCGAATGACTTTTCAATATGTAATAATTATAAATAATAAAAGGAGACATTAATTTAATGGTTAAATATAGCTTTTAAGATAAAAAAAAATTATATACAAAAAACATAGAGATAGTTAAATTTTTACGCTATTTGGAAAACATAAGTTGGAGAGGAAAAAAGAGAGAGTTATCTAAATCGCACTGGCAAAAGATAACCCGATGACTATGATTAGCGTTACAATCCGCGCCATGTAAAATTTACAACAAGCCGAGAAAGCGAAGTAGAAGAGATAATGGTTAAGACCGACTCCATACCGAATAGAAGAAGGTCAAGCTGTAAAAAGATGATACAAAGGCAGCGAGATTGTAGGATGATTCGAGGATGAGAGAGAGATACTACGTGTATCCTACTAAATGGTACACAGATGCTTTATATAAGTGACGTGCTAACGAAGTGTGTAACAGGCGGTAAATAAAGGAACCTGTAATTATGGATGATGTGCCGCACGGGAAGGGAGCCCACCCACGAGTCCCGGCGATTGTGTCCTACCATCGATAGTTGTCGTGGTGCAAGAGTCCCTTGGCGATACGATGGAAGCGAAGGATAGTCGAAGAATCGTCTCTTCGAAATCAGAAAAGACCCGAGGACAAACGTCTAGGTTAACCGGAATAGCGCGGCTTAGTATCAAGGGAAGAAATACCGAGGATATGAGAAGATGACGATCGTCTATGTGATGTATCGTTTTTATTGCATTTTATTGGTCTGTTTTTTGGCGATGAGGATTAATAGCTGTTTAATAATGATGGATGTTAGTAGTTATGCACCTAAGGAAGGATCTTTCTATTTAGGGAGGTCGTCTTCTCAACACGTACGTTTACACTACTGCAAGAATATTTTCGCTTCACCTATTTACAAAATGCATATAATCTTTTGTATATAATCGTTACACACTTCTCATTTTAAAATTCCATTAATTTTTCCCTGATTTCCAAAGGACAAAATTTCATGATTTTTCATGATGCTTTTAATATTTAAAACTTTTTTGTATTTTCAAATGATTTGTTTGAAAGTTTGAAACCGTTAAATATTTTATTGAGAGAGCAATTTAATATAGCAATGTATTAATTATAATAAATTACTATTGATGTTGCTGACAATGCTTATATTTAATTGTTAAGTCGATAATATTTCGAAACTACATAGATGTGACGTACGCATATTAAACTTCTTTGAAATTAAGAATTTTGCAAAAAATTCCCTGACTTTCTCGATAGTTTTCAATTTCCCTAACACTTCCTTGATTTCTCTGATTTCCAGTTTTGCGACAACCCTGGTGAATGTACGGTATTAGATGGAAATTAAAATTGTAGAAATTATCATTATTTATGATCTTATTTTAAATTTACTTTAATATATTCTGAAATCCTATAGTATCATTTGCCTATTTAAAATTTACTGTCAACTCCGATCAGCGGCGAGGCTGTTAACGTTCGCGATTAAATACTTCGGCTACGGGCGTCAGAGAAATTTATGGCGAGACGTGCCGCAAAAGGAGTAAACGAACGGCTGCACGTCGTTATCACGCGGTGGGTTTCGCTCGATCGTGTTTACGAAGGGCGCGATGCGCAACGCGTGGCGTGCATCAGGTACGGGGCGGGGGTACAAGCTCGTTCACGTCAAAAGGAACGAAAAAATCCTGTTCTCGCCGGCAACGCGGACAGACGGACGTTTCCTCTCTTCGTGATCACCGCGAGGCAAGAGGCTCGCGCTCGAGTTGCGTGAGAACAGGTCGAGAGCCGGGACGAGGAGAGAAATTTTATGGTCCCTTCCCTCCCCCCTTCTGCCCCACTGAGGTCTGCCGATTGGCATCGCTAGAAGAACTGAAGAACGCCTCCCTCTCGTTTCTGTATCCGCTTTCGTTTGTAAGTGCTTAAATCATTTAAATCGCAGTATTGTTAATACAAAAAAATCGAGAAATCATCTCTTGGAATTCTCTAAAATCTTTAGAGTGGAGTCTAATTCTAAAGAATGAAATCTCACTTTTTTGAAAATTGACGGTTGGACTATTCTTTTTCAACACTGGCTCATTCGTCACTCTTTAGAATTAAATTCACACTTCGAAGATTTTATAGAGAATATTCTGAGAAAATATCATAATTCTCTATTTGACCATATTAAATCACCAATCAATTAATATTAATGTTCGTAAATCTTTTCTTTGACGATTATGTTTAAATTGATTTTTGCTTGCGACTTCCATCACTGAGTTTATCCCAACTGATTTTTTATCTCAATCAATCTGTTATAAGATGGGAAAGCATACAATGTTTTTATCAAAATCCTTTCCTTTTCACAGACAGTCTATGAAAATTCAACATAGCGGTTGTCGATGACAGTTATAACGAAGGTTATGAATGTTTTACGTGAACAATGGGGAGCTAGTTAGCAACGTGAGTATCACACATTCTCGCTTGGCTGTGCTGAAATTGTAGCGCTGCATTGCCGTACTGTGAAACGCCAGATACCGCACATTAGTTCATTACCGCACTACTAGTACGTCTACCATTATTATTACTATTAACGTTAATTTAATATTTCTACGTGCCTGATATTCAATGACAGATCAAATGTTACAGATTCGATGATAATTTTTTCTATTTACAGTGAGTATAAAAAGTATTCGTACAAAGAAATTTTTTATTAAAAAAGACTTATTTGTAGAAAATAAACATTAATTAGCAATTTTATACATTCTGTTTCTAACATAAAATGAGCTTCGCATGTATTTCTGATTTTAGAAACTAAATTTCTCGACTGTATATTTTTAACGAATACTTTTTGAGCATTCAAACAATACAATTTTTAATTTTCGCTTATTTTCAGATGATGTATTTTCTATAATTAATACACATTTTTTTGGTATCTTTTTGATATATTTTAAGAAATATACAGTCTATTTTATTCTTTATGAATAAATTATTAATTACCCAGTAAAAAATGAGCGAAAAAAAATTGAATCAATGTCAAATTGGTATTGAAATCATTGCATCGATATTGATTCGACATCAATTCGATGATTCATTTCTGGATAATATTTACGTTTTAAAAATAAAAAACATTTTCTCTGTACGAATACTTTCACTCACTGTATATTCAACTGGCAATAAAAAATGTTAAAACAATTGTATTAAAAAATATCAAACTCTTAAATTCAAAATTAATGATCTTGATTAATTATAGAGTTAAGTTTATTTCACATTTTGCGGAAGAAACATCACGTACAGTATTTCTTATATTGTAAAATTCATAATGTCAAATTATACCTAATTTGAGTTATTTTTAATTATTTCTATAGATCGTCACTGTTTCAATATGTTGCTAATTTAAATAAAATAATGGAGTTAAATAATTTACAATTAAAGTAATTAATAAGACCAATAAAATTTAAAATGAGCAAAATGAGATGTTGAAAAATCTAATTTGTTCAAATATGAGTTGACAACAAAAAACCAAACATTTCAGGTAATACAGAACTCTTCATCAGCGATATAAAACAAAATAGCTAGACAATTAATTCAATATACACACAAGTTAAATTTATATCTCCCCCTTTTTATCTTATAATTTCTTATAGAGTACGAGTTAAGAATATCCAGGTTAATTAAACGCTTCGGATTCAATATAACAATTAATAAAAGCAACTCCATTGGAAGATCACTTTGTAAAAAGAAAATAACACGATCGATAAATTAATATGACAAACAATATAGTAGTGACAAAAAAATGATTATAAAAATAACTGCTTCTTCGTTTTCAAGATGAAAACAAATAAGAGTCTATAAATATTAAGATATTTTTATTAATATTCAAAAGTGACTCTCATCGTTTTCATTGAAATTTGACAGTATTATAATGCATGAATATAATCATATCTTTATTTGAGATAATCTATCGTTTTTTAGATTTTAATATTTATTATTAAAAATTTAGTAGCGACAATTGGTTAAAGTTTATATTCGACTTCATGATGCGTTAAAAATTTGTTTTTATCAAAACTTTCATTCATCCATAATAAAAGTCTAACAAAAATAATTTTTTATATTAATAATTATATCATAAAACATTATTATACATATAATAGAAAAAAAAAAATTGCCTTCTCTTCTGAGCCTTCCCTTGTAAGTACGTTAATATGAACTTGTTTACTTAGAAACTAACTACAGAAATGGATTGATTTTGACTCATATAGAAGTGAAATATAAAAATATGTTATTTGACTCAAGAAATTGGATTGCCATTGCTTCTTTGATATTTAACAGTAGATTTAACATGCTGTAAATTTGCGATTAGTCGTCTTATATTAGGCTTCAGCTGGAGCTACGTCTGGTGCCAAAGAGCCCAACCTAATGAAAAAAAGCAGTTGCTTAAAGTGTGCCCATAAAACTACGAGAGGACGTAGCCGCGTTGGCGCATACATTCTACCAGATGGCGAGCCAGACAAGACGACACTATAAACAGATTTATGGACTCTACCGCTACTCCTAGTCAATCCATAACCAAAGTTTTTTGGTCCGTATTTTATGACGCGCTTATGGCAACATCGTAATCGGATTATTCTAATATAACACGATTCAATGTGTTCTGCATGTCTTGGATACTCACGATTTATCGAGTGTTTAACGCATCACCAATAACATCACCAATAGCATCAGTTGCACTTACCTGAAACAAAAAACAGCAAATAAAATAATGCTCAAAATATTATTGAATAATTGAAGAAATAATGCGCGATATTCTATGAATATTATCCTACATTTTGCCAAAGAATTTCGGTTTTCTGTAAATTGCTTTCTATAATACATTTCTTTATTAATAAAACTATTGGCTATTATCTCTTTATCGCTATTATTATTTTATTTTGCTTATAATTTTATTGTCTCAATTTATTTTATTCGTATTCAGGAATTAAAACGTGTATGTTTCGCTAACTTATCCCTGTTAAACAGATACCGTGCATTGAAAAGGGTAACAACGATGCGATATTTGTCTATGAGAAGGGGACAGGATGGCTAACGTAACGTTCTGCGTGCCTCGGCTTACGTAACACGCGTAGCTGAAGGAAAGGGTCCTAACTATTTGCTCGGCTGTAGTGCTATCTGTTTCGATTCGTGTTTGCTGTTCCCATGTTGACAGGCGCACTATGCTCGGCCTCACGAGCTCGAATCGTTTATATATTTGCTCGTTGTGAACGCGCGTAGACACACGATGCGTGGAGTTTGATGTAGGCAGGTCACTGTGTCGGCTAGCTGTAATTTTTTAAAAACAGTGTACTCTTTTAAAATAACATAGGGTAAAGCGAAGTAATTTGGATAGATTTCCAGAAATTTTTTAAACTGTATAAAAGATTGAAGTCACTTGTATTCAATCAAATATACAAAATATACATTATTGCATCAATAGTGTAAGTATGAATATGCGACTTCAACATGGAGAGAATTTTTTCTTATCTTGAAAACATGATAGTCACATGGGACAATATTATATTTCGAAGAATTTTAATGCAAATCTCTCTTATTCATTAATAAAACTATAATAGAGCTTAAATAAGTTTAATTAATTTTATTAAAGAGTGCAAAATCTTTAAAATATTGTATTGTATCACAACTACTATATTTTCAATCATATTATTAGAATTTTAAAAGAAAATTCTCTTCATAAACTTTTTACACAATTTGAAAATTTCTAATAACCTATTCAAATTACTTCGCTTTAACCTATGTTATTTTAAAAATATAATTTGGATAGAATTATGAGAAATTTTTTAAATTGTATAAAAGATTGAAGTATATTCAATCAACTTACAAAATATACACTATTTATTGCATCAGTAGTGTATGAATATGCGGCTTCAAGCTTTTACACAAATTTAAACTTTTCTATTAATCTATTCAAATCACTTTGCTTTATCCTATTATATTATTTTCAATAGATTGAATAAACTTGTATAATATTTTCAAGAATTTAAGCGCGATACAAATTATCGGAATCAACCGCACGCGCGAGTAATCTTTCCGTGTAGATAAGAGTCAAGTGCGATAGCGTACGCGATCAGCGTACGTTCTGTTTCACTCTCTCCGTTGTGTGTACCTTGACACAACAGCCGATGATAGCCGGGCGCGACGATATTGGGAGCTACGCGCGACTCGCAGTTATACACTGGCGGCCTATTACACGCCGTATTACCACTGTCAACATACGCACACGCATAATAACGGTTATTAGATACGCTGGGGCCGGTTGCGCGCGACGGCCGGGATTTACCCTTCACATTACCGTCGGCACCGCGTTCGCACAATCCTATCCAAGCGAGTACACGAATCGTTCCGGCGGATTCGCTGGCGGACATGCGGACGTTTGCGATATAGTCAGAGTCGCGCTTCGTGATGTTGCATCGAGATTAGCGGCTGCTATACGATAACGACAAGCGAATGATAATAATTGAATTTGTTCGGTTCGATGACTTTTCAAACTTTTTTATGGCACGACATTCAAATGTTGCGTAAATTAAGGCAAAAATATTAGCCATTATTTAAAGTTTTAGCGCAAAACTTGATTCATGGCATGTGATGTAAATTATTATTTGTGTCAAAAATCGTTTAAATGTATAATGCCAGTAATCAAATATATAACAAATAAATATATAACAACAAAGATAAAAGAATTTCGAATAAATAAAAAAGGATATAAGTGCTTATTATGTTTAACCAAATGTAATAGGATGTATAAAAATCACCGAGAAAGTAAGAATTAATAATTTGCATTTGTATAAATGTAATGTAATTATATGGCTAAAATGGCTCTTTTTTCGCAAAAAATACACCTACATTATATAATTGTATAAAAATATAATTTTGATATAAAAGGAGAAAAATGTGCGACTAATTAATAAATTATTTACAAGATTGAATTATTATGCTTTATCATGATATCGAAGTTTCAATAGACATAATAAAAGAGATTTGACGATAGAACAGAACAGCGATCCATGAATCACTGTCATGAAACAGGTGTTTATGATCGATACAGTCATCGCGGACAGATGACATATTGCGCCACGATAGTAAATCGTAAAAGCCGCGACGTTCATGGTTTCGACAGTTTAATGGATACTTCAGTAGAATGTGAAGACAGACGATTGTCTCGAGGGTAGTCAGTTGGACGAACGAACCTGTACTTTTCGATGTAACAGGCGGGTGTAGTCACTCATCTCACACTGCGGTTAGCGGTTGAAAACAGCAGGAAACTTTACGGAAGGCGAATAATGTGCAATAATGCGAGATATACCTTTCCTTCTTTTGACCGTAAAAGTGCCGAGTGAAGAAACTGGTTCTGCGCTCAGCCAATGACTCCCGCGCTGCTTCAAGTAAAGATTATTGTTCGAAAACTGCAATTAGTAGTTCCCTTATTTACAAGCATATTTTCTCACGGTAATGTTCTCTTGCATCCCATCATAAAGCTATTCAATACGGGACAAAACAAATTTTGGGACAAAGAGTGTTAAACAATAAAATTGAATGAAAGATCACGATGTACGTATTTCATGGAAAGAAATTACACTTTAAAGCAAAAGAAAGATAATGTGAGGAAGTTTATTGCGCGCATTTACAGAATTGAACGGAAATACACTTCCGAAATACACCAAAGTGCGTATCACGTGCGGTAGCCCATAAACGTCGTATGGTTTCTTTTCTCCATAAATTCTTTGGTCAATTTAAAGTCGAGTTTACCTTAATAAAAATGTCCAGCGATCGGAGAACGAGTATCATTTAAGTACGTTTTGTCAACCGAAGTTTCATCGCGGATATATGCAAGATCCCCTTTTCCCCTCATTCTTTGTGAGCCCTCGTCGCGCTCAGTATGTCGCAGTGGCAAACAAAGCCGAGGACATCATATGCAGGTAGGATTATAGCCGAGGATCCCTTTTTTTCGTTTTAGAGGGATGAACGAGAGCCACCCTCCTCGATGTCCCGATCAAGTCCATCGTGTTCCGAGACTCATCCCGTGTGCTTCTCTCCCTTCCGCGCAGAGAAGGGGGTTGATTCGGGTGAATCGTAAGCGTGGCTGCGGGATGCGCGGATGTTAAATGCACAAATGTGTAACTGCATTGTCAAATGGAAAAATCCCCCCCGGGACGTCGATGGCACAATAATGGGACAGATTATAATCTCGTCTACCCCCCGAGGGGCTGCTCACCCTGTATCCCCCTGTTGCTATGTCCCGTAGTCTTCTCCGTATCTCGTCGTATCTCCATGCCTCACCTTGCTCTCTCACCCTATCTTATGCATGGTACACGCGTGCGGTGTATCTTGTCCGACTATTGACTATCCCGTAATCGTCGTTGTGTGTGCCACCCTCTCGCGTCATCCGTGTGTCCCCGTGTGTCGTGCCCCTTGCATGACACGCCATAGCCTAATTAAGTGGGCATAATAGATCCGACAGTTGTGCGTATTGTCCACTGACGTAAAGTATCCGTCATGCTCGCTCCTTCTCTTCATCCCTTTCTATATATTAGAGAGAGCTTATTTTCATCGGGGCCTCTCGACAGAAGTTATGATAGCAAAAGAACGTAAGAACATTCTTGCGACTCTTGACTCCACATGATCGATTATTTCGTGCTTATTTCCATTCAATCGATGAATAAAAATTCCCCGTAGGAATGAGAAAGCAGAGAGAACATTAATTGTTGCAATGTTGTAATATTTTGTATTCAAATGTCAACATTCTCGAACGCGACTTGTAATTACCTCATCGTCACAAATAAATACGCTCAATATTGTAACATACACGAGGACCGTGCATTCTACCGCTACTTGTTACGTTAACTATATCGTTCTCCTCCTTGCTGATTTACGCTCGCGCCAGTACGAGAAGACGCAATGAGGTGCGCGTCGTATCGGAGACGTCTCTCTAGATAAACTCACCGCGATATGTGGCCGCGTCTCGTTGTAACAGGTACTAACAACTTGTTTGCACGAAGTAAGCGGATCTCTGAGAACAGCTGTCAAGCAGCGCGACGTACGTGCACGCGTTTCTTCAACATTCCGCGCTTATCAGATAGCCGAAGCTGCGATCAATCTCTATCCCACGTGTCGAGAGGCGCGCATGAAAAGCGGCATAGTGAAGGAGAGTGAGAGAGTAAATAAGTGTGTATGAGAGAGAGAGAGAGAGAGAGAGAGAGAGAGAGAGAGAAAGAGCGAAGAAACAGAGCCGGATCCTATCAATTTACATGGCTCTATCCGCGCCAAAAGCAACTAAAAGAAGCATAATTTGCAGTCATAATATGTATCCGTTGCTATCTTATAAACCGGTCGCTCGACTCATTAACAGAATATCTGCTCGCATTCCTATAATAATCTCTTAGACTCGAATTATCGATATGACATGCCGTATACATTTTACTTGCAACCGTGGAACGCGTCGTACAATCTTGAAAATCATTTTTATCGTAGTTAACACTCCAAACGCTGCTTCTTCATATTTCGATATTTTTAAGAATTTGTGAGGATCGTTCCTGCACGCTGTAACGACGTTCGTTCGCTAACCGCTGCAATCGATGGCTCTATGTCAGGAATTTAAGAGGAACATCGATGAGAGAGAGTAAAACCAAGAGACGACTATGCTCGTCGATGAGCAAGGGTGAACGGAGAGGATCCAGAGAGGAGAATCGGCAGAGAAGCAGAGGGTAGTAGGAGTCGAGAGAGAGGAAAGGAAATGGCGCCGGTGATGGTGGTGCGGGGGATAGAAGAGGAGAGACGAGAAGGGGAGGTTTTCCAGCTCGACGGAGCCAATTCAGACCCGGAATTTATCCTATCAATTTCCGCTCGGTGGAGTGGCAAAGAGCTCGACGCGGCTCTCGGCTCGCCGTTCGCTATATTAACGCCGCGGAACTCGCCGCTTCTCCGCCGGGCGGACTCGCGCCGAAATGCCCTGCGCCTTCTGCACATCCGGAACTAACGATTTTCGTGTACGTGTGTGTGCGCGCGATGTGTGAGCGCGCGCGCGCGCGCGCGCATGATTTTAAGAAGAATACTTTAAAAAATATGTATTTTATAATACAATTTCACTTTTTACATATTTTAAAATTATATTAGTATCTTTTTTATCGTTTCAACAATCGCATTGTCCTATCAAAGAAACTTTAGATAGAAATATATATATAGTTTTTTTTAGACATCTATTCAACTACTACTTAGTATTACTGTATTTTTATTAATATAACAGTAGTACGTAGAAAATGGATAAGAACTTGATAAAGTTTTATTCAGTAGCTGAAGCAGTTTTTCATAAAACGCAGTAAAAATATATGCAATTTGTAAACATCTGTCCAATTATTTCTTAGTAAGAGATTATTATTAGTTAGAATATTGCGTAGTTTGTTGTTCTGTGTTTGTTCAATAAATGGATTTTGATTTTGCATATCTTTTGTGCGCAGTAACTGCAGACAAAGCATTTAGATCCTAGTTTACCTCTTAGTTATTAGAAAAAAAGGTTAATACGTTAATATACTTTCTAATAATTGTTCAAAAAATACATGACATTTCAATCAGGTGCACTCTTGAATTTAAAACATTTTTCTTAAAAATTTTCAAAAGCGTTTTCATCACTAATGATTATTGATTTTCTTTTTAATTTTCATCTTACTTATCGTTTTTCTTAATTTACAATTTTAAATAAATATATTTTATGTTTTAGTATTAGCATTGTATCTTCCTGTTTGTAGATTTATTGTTAGTTGTGTTTCTTGGGTATGTTACCTTATCATACATTTGCACATATATTATATTTTATGCAATATATATTCGATTAGTGATTTGTTAAAAGATAGTACTTTTTAACTGATACAGATCGACGATTCCATGTTAAGATATTATTAACATATTCTTAGAAAATGGCTTATTACGATTATCCGTACTATTCGAAAACGCATTTGCGCTTTTTATTATCAATTTTATGCGGTGAATCGAACACTTGGAATATGAGATTAATAGTTGTTAATTAAAAGACATTAATCACAATTTTCTAATTTTTATTGGCCAGAAATTAGCAAATATTTACTGATCCATCTGACCTGACTAGTTTGACCTAAGTAGTTTTACCTAAAATTTCCGGTTAGCTGTTGTCAAGTAAATTTAAAGTAGTAAAACTGACCAGTGACCAATTTTTTTCTTAGACATTTTTCTACTTGAGTTGAGATAAAACTGTATATTTTTAAGACCTGAATTCAAATATAGAAAAAAATTCTGCACGTTGTCAAATTAAAAAATTCTTTCTTATTTTTTCCAGTTTTCTTGTTGTAACTGCGATAAACGTTGAATAGAATATGGACAAAAAGCTTGGAGATGGGTTATTCGAAGATAGTTAGAAGAGAGGATAAGAGACAGAGAGGACGAGACAGGGAGAGATGGCGGTGTAGGAGGAGTCGGATAGGACGGACCTCTTTAGGTTTATCGGAGCAAATAATGCAGCAGGGAGAGCCCAGCCGGGTTTTCCATGCGGAAGACCAGCGAACCGATCACATTGATCTTTGCCAAAAACAATACCCGACCCGCCTTTGAATTCCACTGGCAAAATACGGGCGCTAGGTGAGTCACCGGGTACGTATACACACGGTCGAGGGCACGCATGAGGTGACACAACTACAGGCGTATGTCACACGGAACATCGTGCATGCGATCTCCTTACGTATGTATATAAGTAGTTACATGTGTATATACAGCTGAGTTTCGTCGACGTACACGAGCGGGTTTATAAACACGCGCGACGTACGGTGTGTCCCTACCGGATGTATATACTGATTTGTAAAATTACAAAAGTTAAACGGATGCATTTGTGATCCTAAGCGGTAGATAATTAACAAATTGACTGGATCATGAGGATGCGAGTGAAAATTAATTTAATTTATCAAATCGTATGTTCATATTTGTATTTCGCAGTTATACAAATGCTAAAAAGAAGATTCTGTTGTTGCAACTATACGATACAAGAGAGAGAGAGAGAGAGAGAGAGAGAGAAACTTAGCGAAAATAATATTTAAATAACATTGCGCGCGGCGAAAAGACGCGGTTGTATTTTAAATAAACACGCATGCCCTGAAGCCGTCCGGTAAACGTTCCATTTGTAGCGCGTCAACATAAAAATCCGCGAGTTTGACGTGTCTGGTGGAGAAAAATCAGTCGGTAAATTTGCAGGCAAACAGGCTACAAAGCGAAAACCAAGTCCAGGCTTCTCGTCAAAATACATTCGGCAACGAGGCATCAATTTCCAATCGGTGCTGTTCAATCCGGCCGTCGTGTGTAACATGCGGAGGCAAGCAGTCTGGATGCGAGCGGCCGGAAAAAAATTGATAATGGATTAATAACTGCCGTCCAATTCAAACCCGTTAATTATTTTCAACTGTACAAGGGCTTCGAAGGATTGACAGGCCGACGCACACAAAACGAACATAGATGAATACGTATAACCGGAAAAAAAGGTTAATTTTCGAGTTGTATAATATTCTAGGCGATTTTCTACATCAGTAGACCCGTTCGAACAAAATACGTATAAGATTTCATGTAAATATCTTACAGAACTTCGTTTTAAATATTCTTTCAAGTCTCTTTTGAAATTACTGCTGTATTTTTAAAATATTAATTTTATCAATTTGTCAAACTAGATGACATACAATGTAGGATGCTGATGTGCTGTCATAATGTCCCGACATTGATACGAAAAACTCTCTCTTCGACACAAAGTCAGTGAGCACTTTGTTCGTGCAAACAATTGATTTCTTGATTATAACCACACGAGCACATATGTACAGGTTTCGGTCGCCGCCGGTCGTGCCCTCTCGCCTTGCTCCGCCTCGCCACTTAAAAACCCGTATAATAATTCAGCATCGCGGTTCAGGGGGACGACGCTGGAGAATGAGGAAAACTAGAGGGGCAAAGCGAGTCGAGCTCCGCTCCGCCAACGAGGTCTCTTTTTTATGAATATTCGAACACGCGCCAATAAATTCGAATGAGCACGGCGAAAGGGTCGCCAGACGTTGAA
Organism: Atta colombica; assembly: GCF_001594045.1. Lineage (NCBI taxonomy): Eukaryota > Metazoa > Arthropoda > Insecta > Hymenoptera > Formicidae > Atta > Atta colombica. Next base: position 1,845,501 of record NW_017259370.1, read on the forward strand.
GTGGTAGTCCGCTCACAGTCGATAGGTTCGTCCTGGTCGGTCTAGTAGGACCCTGTTACCAAAGGGTGGCAATGCGATACGATGACGACGCATGACATTTCTCCTTGACGTACTTGTAAATATGCAACGCAAATATGTGTGCACACGCGTGCATTTTTATTTGGAGAGAGAGAGAGAGAGGGGAGGAGGGGATAGAACAAGAAAAAAAGAGAAAGTATTTTTGGGAGAGGCAGTGATTTCTCTCTACACCAAGAAATTATATTCGAAACGGCATTACTTTTGTCAACCATCCTCATCTGTACTCGATCGTTATTCAACGAAAGAGGAAGAGATGAAACGGAACAACTGATCTCTGCATTCCCTCGCTCTCCGGAATCTCGTCCTTCCTTAGAAGTTATTCAAATTTGCTGCTCGAACGCAGTTCTCGGCTGGCTGACGCTAAAACGTCGCATCGAAAGGACTTGCCGTATGAATTTCTAGATTGTAAATGGAAATCCTTCAAAAATCACGAGACGATTTAAGAAACATTCACGAATTCGGTTTGCGACACTTTGAAACAACAAACGACTATTTCTATTCTATTTTGATATACAGATTTACCTAGATACAGTTTAGAGATGTATACAAGTTGTATAATAATTGTTTAAATGTCAGTACTTGCTCGGCCTATAGAATACGCTCTCCGTTTCTCTTTTTTTGCTTTTTGATGCGGATGTTGCGGAAAATTTGTAATTACTCTTACGATTGTCTTTCTACGGCGTATGCATCGAGGACACGGAACATGCACAAATTCTTTGCTCTGGGCCGAAATACCAGAATATCAAGGATGTATTTACGCGGGGGAGGCTGGCACGGGGGAAAGAGGCCGACATTGAGTTGCTGTATATGGAAAGTGAAAGAGACACACACAAGCGTCTCTCTTGCTAGCTAATGCAGAACGGTGAAATATTCATCAGTCTGGCTGCCTGCCTTGGTGGCGTGGGCCAGCCCACCCTTTATATTTCGTAATTACCCTCCCAGACCCGTCCTACCACCTCAAGCCAGCCTCCCCAATGCTTCCACCTCCGTCTCCGTCATCGCCAGCTAGCTAATACCCTTCGCCCCGTGAAACCCTCCGGTCGTCATCATTGCCGTCAAACTCGTCGTCTCGGGCCGTCTCGCCATTCCCTCGGCCCTCTTTCGACCTACCATTATTCCTTTTCTCTTCTATATCGAAGCTTCCATTTCCAATCTCCGCTTTTCCGTCACCTTCACCAATCGGGCAGCGTTCTAATTCCACGCCAACAGCACGAAAGCATATCCTTAAAACAAACTACGGGACAAATGTATGGCTAGAAGCTAGACTGTTGATTAAGATTTACTTACATGTCACGAATTTTTCTGTTTTACATAAATTAATCAAATACATGAAAAATATCATTCAAAAATTATTATTTAATATTAAGAATATCATCTTAATAAAAATTTCTACGTACGTATTCCGAAAGATACCATTGATAGTAAAAAGAAAAACGATCACTGATAATCTGACAACTATCGATCAAATATAGCATCGATATTTTCCTCGCAGTTAGCAGCACCTTGCTACGAATTTACATCGTCGACAACGCTCTTCCGTCTTTCATCGATGATGGCGGTTCAAAATACTTGCCGAAAGGCGGTTCGACAAAGGCGTAATATCGTGCCCGGTAGCATAGTCGATCGAGGCACCCATATATCCCGGGCAACGGCCGGAGGTCTAAATATTTATACGCTAATGCCTATGCGTCGGTTCGAACATCAAAGACGAGGCTGCTCGATCCCTCCTGCATAGTTCGTAAAAATAAATTCCCGTCGCCGCGCGTCGATCCGTACCCTGCTCTATACCTTCCGATCCTCGTCGACGACATTCAACGACGACAACGACATCGTCATCGACATAGTCCTCGTGTTCGATCTCGGCGCGCGGTCGAGAAGAATTCGAAAAGTCGAAGGGGACTTAAAATCCGAATCTGTCTCCTCGTCGTTCTACCGTTCCAGCGCCTATCTACCACAGGTCTGATACGCACGCGAAAACACAAGTTGTGTGCCACGAGCAAACACTAGACGCGAGTACGCGGGAGTGACAGAGGAAGGAGCAGGAGGCGAGAGAACAAAGAAGTCGGAGAAGAGAAGAAGTTGTGGAGGAACCTCGAAGCTGGTGAAGCAAGATCCAGCGAGACGTTAAAGCAAACAACGAGTCACATACGCAGTCACACGTCGAGCCCCGCGGTATTTTCCGGCCGTTTCCTTCCTTCTCCGACATGTTCCCGTTGCGTCCTATGGTCTTGTAAGAGCCCTCCTGAGATGTAGGATTCACCTATTTCTGAAGGAGCACTACGAACAGCGATGTATGTCTGACATACATCGTCGACGTATATCAAGCGAATATTATTTTATGACATTGCTTATTGTCTTACGTATATTATTACCATATCGTTGACATCTTATATTGGGAAATGATAACGTGAAATTTATATTACATATTTTCAAAAATTATGTACTATAAGAAAAGCATATCATTAAAATCTTCAAATTTGATATCAGCATACCATAAAGGTATACGAGCACAGAATGAAGAAAATGCACAAGTTTGACACTTGCATGCAAAAAAAAGGAAGCTGAATTTTAAAATTATTGATTAATAAGACAGAAAGAGAGATATTTGGAGATGAACCGGAAGATCTCGAATCTCGAAGTGTATCAGTGCGCGTCCAAAGTTGCGAGTTTAGACAAAATGATCCAAAGAAAGGAGTGGGTGGCCTTTTTTCGCATGGCTATGCGGTTTATAAATGGTGGGAGCACAATGGATCAGTGGAGCCAAGGTAACTCCGTTATCGCGGTCCGCTAAGCGTCCGAACACAATGTCCCGTCTTAGGCTTCGTCTTCCTCAATCTCTGTTGACCGTTTCTGCTCCTACTTTGAGCTCAACCCTCCCTTCTTCGCGGTCACGAACGTCCAAATATTTGCCCGAAATCTATATCCCTGTGGTGGTCCCTGTACTTTTATCCTCGAGAAGGAGAGAAGGAGACGGAATTTATTATTCCGGAATAATCGTGGATCGCTTCATCGGGCGCATCGGATCGGAATCGGGAAACCTCAAATTTGTTTTGGGTATTGTGGCGCGGTCGATGCTTTTCTTTTCAGCACCTTCGGACGATGAGCCCCTCTTTTAAAACGGTCCAACGCGAGCATACATCAGGTTAACGAAATACTCGGTCGGGATAGTTCAGTACTCATTAACATCCTTATGCTTGGCTAGTCGAATGTAAAATCCTCTCTCTTTGATATTTTTTCAGATCCATTTGAAAACATTCATGAACCTTCAGCTTTGAGAGAATTTTGACGAAGCCCTGTATAAGTAGCTAAGTTCCACAAACCGCATGGTTCTTATTGAATGAAAATGAGTCCTCTATCATTCTTTTCAAAAGTTACAAGAAAGAAGGTTGCATTTTTCATACCAACTATAGCATACGTATACTGATAAGATTAAAGAACTTTTCAAATATTCATAAGTGCCGTGTGTTTACAACAATGTCAATAAGTACTTATGTATCTAACGATAACTATGCTATGTGCCTTTATGGAATGTGCGTAGCAAGTGTCTCGACAGTACTTTTTGTGAAAAACTGGCATTATCTTGACAGTCTTTTCAACAGGGCCGTACGCGCTCGTGCATTATCTCCCTTTCAACACCGGTCGTTCGCCCTTGATACGTGGTATTTCGCAAATTGCGGACTCGTCACGCATGAAAACGACGTGGCCGTCACATAATCTTGTAGGTGGAATATATCGTGTCACGCTGATACGTCCGATCAAATATTCATCGGCGGGGACAAGGTACACGGCTTTCGTTGTCAACGGGAATCTTGCACTTGACACGCGATGAGGAAGTACGCTTCCCAAAGAGGCGAGAGAAAGGAATAAGAAGTGAATCTAGTCGAAATAAAAATGAGATGCTAAAACTAGTTGATACGACATGTTCACAAATGCTCAAAAAGATTTGAAATATAATCGCAAATTTATATGAAATTTTTCTTCGCTGTTTATCGATATTGAAACAGTCGAAATATATATTTAAATTTGTAAGTTTTTGACTTGTATTTTGACTTGTATTTGGATTTCAATATCTCAATTTACGATTCCTATATATTAATTAAAACGATTCCTATATATTAATTAAAAAACAACGTTAATATTCTTATAAAATATTCTTATAATCGATGAAAAATTTTACAAAATCCATTTCTTAAAAGCATCGCAATATTTCTTATATCCCTAGCGGTACTGCATCATGAATAACGTGCCATCTTCGATGTAATATCGACATCCAACAATACCACGTACGAATTCTCTTTCTTCCATCAGTCTTTCTCTTCCTGTGTACCAAAAGCCGCCAATATTGGCCGTATTTACGAAAAAGCGAAACCTCTTTGTGAGGCAGATTAATAAAACCAGCTCATCCTCGGAGTGAAGCTGACGGGCCGCCCGCCGTGAATTCGATGTTTCCGCTGACGCGGCAAAAACCAGATCGTATTGCAAGGTGCGTTTTTCATGACGTCGAGAGTACCATGTTGGAACACCATGGTATTCCGCCGGATTCGAGTATTGATTTTCGGATGACGATTGAGTCGTTACTTCGATTGTCTTCTGATATAGATAACGACGGCTGAATGGAATTGTAAATTAGGAATCAATTCATCTATATATTCTAAATTGAAAATTTAATTCTATTCAAAGAATAATTTAATGGCTTGGAAGTTATCATTATAAAAATTATTAGATCATAACATATTATCATAAAAGTACAAGTTTATATTTTTATTTCTCTTATTTATAAAAAATAAAACGAAATAAATGTGTAATTACAATTATATATTTTTATTAATTGTCTTATTTTATATTTCCCTTAGATATCTTTGACTTTCGTTTTCGAAGTAATTATATATTGAGTAATTGATATTTTTAAATACATTGAGAGAAAAATGTCGAAGTATTGCGAAGCAATTATTTACAAAATTTATTGTGATGACGAAATATACATTTCTGTGATGATGAAATATGTCTCATTAATTGTAAAAAAATAAAATTAATTTATTTGTTAGGAATAAAGATTTATTTCACCCATATTTAAATAAATATTTATTTCAGTGAAATAATAATAAATATATTTTTAGATCAGATAGACATTTTTTTCTCAGTAGAAATGTGTCCATACAGTGAATTTTGAATATTATAATTGTGCATATCGAATTCCAAACATATGCACAGTGAAAAAAAATATATTATAAATCACTTGTTTAAATAGCCAACTAAATATTTACTAAATATATATATTTGATACAAAATCATTAATTTGATTTAACTAATTTCTTTTTATTGAATAAATATTTATTTACTATAAACGTTTAGTTGATACTAATCAAATAAATATTTATTAAAAATTATTAAATTATTAAAATTAGAATATCTTATTCTCAGTGCAACATTAAACGATAGTAAAAATTTTTACGCATTTTATTCCTTGACATCTAACATTGCGAAGTAAGCAATCTCTTTCGAATACAAAGTGTAACAAAACGTGTAGACGACAACCGATCATTCTCGTTTCGGTATAAGTGTGTATAGGAACGACTGAGGAAATTAAAAGACGTTTACCGGAAGGCGATCGCCTAATGTCTTCGAATAAATCGATTGGTTATTTACTCAAGCGAAATCGCATCACAGCTCGTCATTCAATAAAAACAAGACGGGCGGGGGAGCGATAAACCATTTAAGGCCACTCGATACTGCCGCCGCCAACCCACGACGTTGTTCAGAAAGAAGAGAAGAGAGCAGTTCCTTGTAGAAACTTACAAGGAAGAAGTGTAATGATAAAAGAAAGCAACCTCGACATTGATCGCACCCTAATTTGTACCTAATCACCATTCATAAACTTAAAGCTTATCTCTAGTATTATTCTTCTAAACTAGAGTTTGTAGTATCCGGAAAAACTGAATGAAGGAACATATTCACATAATTCTATCGAGATTTTTCGAAAGACGATTTTTATCGGACGTTAACGAGACGAGTGATACTAAAAATACCAATTTGTGTGCAACGACATGTTTTCTCTTTCCCATCGAATCCTGTATCTTCATCTCGTTACGTTACGCGCAACGGCGCCAGTGCATGCATTCACAAACAGACTTGACGCGACACAGTATAGACGATATCATTAAATATGCACCTCACGTCATTTGGGGACGCGGGTCATTATTCCATCCGCTGTCTCCTGCGCTGTTTTAAGTCCATCCAGCAAGACTGCCTTCATTCGATCGAACGATGTCCTTTCCTCAAAAAGCTAAGGAAAAATAATGATAAGAGAAACAAGGATCGCTTTTTCGTTCAGATGTTCGAAATTCGAAATTGACGAAAGCAAAATACAGGATGGAGCACAATTCGGAACGTCTTATGTAGTGAAGCATATTTTGTGCTTAGCATAATTCTAACATATAATTCTAACATATTTAACTCGCATAAAGATAAGCAAATCTATAACGAGATATATTATATACTATATATTATCATATGATAAAGTCTCATTTTTACGGTTCCTAAATACACTCTTAAAAAGGAGTCTACTGACAAAAAAAAGATTCGTTAGATTTATTTAGATATTAAGCATCGAACAAAAAATCCAATTGAGTTTATTCCGAAATTGTGCATCGAAAAAATAGATTAAGCGATTTTACGGTTCGCCCACGTTATATTTACACTGTATCGCGATTTGTGCCGATGAATACTGTCATAGATTGCGCAGCGAAATAAATAAACGTAGTAATTACATTTATTTGTAAGCTGGTGACTGGCAATTTAGTAAATCCGGCGAATATTTTTTCGCCTGGGCGAAATGTCGAATTTCCGGGGTGACCGCCGAGTTTCCAACGGCCGGTTGGTACGCGCGGCATAAAATAATTAAAACTAAAAATACATCGTTGCAATTCTTGATATATTTTCGACAAAAAGCCAGTATACATCCGGAAGTGGAGTTTTCGTTCTAATTACATCTCGCTTTGTACTTCGTTAAATTTCATGAGCAACTATAACCGGAAAAACATTGTTATCTGTCTTTTGCGTAGAATCAAACGAGCACAGATCAAATGCTTGTAACTCCAATTTGATGAAAATATATGAAATTAATTATCGAATATCGCTAGGTAATAAAAATAAATTTTATAAAATGTGAAAATTTAAGAGAATTATTTAGAATTATTCATATGAGCCTTTCTGCTCAAAACTCAACATTTATGGCAATCTCCTTAATTAGAAAAATCCTTTGATTTAAAAATCAAATCTCCCCCCCCCCATACACACACACACACACACACACACACACACACACACACACAAAATTTACATCGCTTCGTAATGTAAAATCCAGTTGGTTTGTACGTATGAGAATTTTTATTCAAAATCACGAAATATAATCGACGAAAAACTCGACTGTGAACATTTTTGAATTCGTCTGTCAAAGACGCTGCTTCGGGATCATCTCTCCTACATTCTCCTTCCATTTTCAAGACGGGATTCAAGAGATTTTTTTGTCAATGGAAAACGTGAAGATCCTCGTCCCTTCACGATTTACTCGTGAATTCCTGCGAAAATATTCACCGGCCGTGCATTGACTCGGCGCGGTGCACGTCGTGGCGACCCGGCATTCGAATGAAATGATGCACGGGTAAGAAGTGCGATTCTTTTCTCGTTCGTCCGGCCGTGCGATCATAAACGAGCTTCTCTTGCGATCGTGTGCACGCAAGTCGTTTCTCGTATCCAGAAGCAGATGTACTCGCTCGATGGCGAGATAAGCGAGTACTCTTGAATACTCTCTTCGCGAAAGTCGAGCCCTTCTCTCTCATTTCTGCTCCGTATATATCGGACGCAGGTGCCCGTCGTCTTTTTCATCGTCCAGGCATAATCGTACTCTGGGAATATAAAGGGGAAAGCGGGGGAAGCGAGACGTGAGAAGTGGAAAAAGATTTCCCGAGTGCGGCGTCATAATAGTCCCCCGACACGAATGGTGGATGGGAAACGGCGGGGAAGACGGAGTACGAGCGCACCGATCATTAAATTGTTCCGGCTATGGTTAACACTAGGAAGAGGCGGCCGCAGTGTGGGAGGCGCACTTCCCTTCCGCGATTGGTCAATTAACAAGTGCATTAGAAAATAATGAGGCTTCTCGTTGCTGCTGCCCTCGTATGCGCGGACACCTCTAAGCTCGTAGTCGCGTAGACTTCTAAGTGTACGTGTGCGTTTTGTGTGCGTGTATGTGTGTGTGCGTGTGCACGCGCGCACGCCAAGTATGCATGAAATGTATATATGCGCATGTGTATGTATGTATGTATGTATGTATGTATGTATGTATGTATGTATGTATGTATGTATGTATGTATGTATGTATGTATGTATGTATGTATGTATGTATGTATGTATGTATGTATGTATGTATGTATGTATGTACGAGTGTACTCGACCGCTCGTCTGTACGTAGGTGCCTCCGTGCGCTTCTTCACGTTAATTAAGGGAAATTTGTCGGGAACGCGGCTCGCAATAATTATCTCTACGCGCTGCTTGTTGCCGTTGCGGATATTGCCGTCAAAAACACTCGGTTGTTTTCTATGATCGATAATAAGGACAGAGATAAAAAGACTTCTTATCGTAGTTATAAGGTATCAACCTAAATATATCAAATGATTCAAATGTTTTTATACAGAGTGTATCTGAAATAATATTGTTAGCTATTGCGAAAACCGCAAAATGATAAAGGACTTTTCGATTCAGTTTTTGATTAGGAATAGCACTGCATAATTAGTAAGCGTTATTTAAGATACATCTTGCATACCTAAAGAATAGATATTAAAAGAATGTTTCTTCTTTCGTTTACTCTTATTCTCTTTTGCCTGTAAATATTTTTAATATAATATTTTACAATTTTGATAAAATATTATATTAAAAATATTATATTGATAAAATAATTCTACAAATGTCAATATTATTCTTTAAAAAGATTGAGAGACATTACATAATATAAAAAAAATTAAAATTAGAAGGCTAAAAAAATATTCTAACGCTCACAGGATAAGTAAAAATAAATAATATAATATATATTTTCATTTTGATCTGCGTTAAAACTGTGATACATTTATGTACGCGCTCATACAGAATATAAACAATTATAATCTTCAACAAGTCTGAATTTCACGCGATTGATGCCGTGTTGATTACAAGTCACGAAATATATGGTATGGTTCGTTAATGTGGTGCTGTATGTGTAATATGACATTGATGCGTGCCTATATATGTAGCTGAAATATTGACGCCCCAGAGCTCATGTTCGGTGTGATTACATTAATTAAGATAAGAGAAATGTACACATGTATAAGAGAGATACACACACACACACACACTCACACACACACACACACACACACACACACAAAATATAACTACATGTGTATATCTATGTTATACATAAATAAACCTACATAAAACAAATGATAAAATTGTAGTCAAATGATAATCTGTTATTCTGTAACGAATAAAAGGAATTCAAATAAAAAAGGAGGAGGAGGAAAAGTCTTTGTGCGAAAGATGTATTTAACAACTCGTATATATATATATA
>NW_017259370.1:1859452-1875093 GCF_001594045.1 Atta colombica
TCGTGCCGACTAACCTATATATATATATATATATATATAATATAAACGTTTCGACCTTTACATCAACTAGGTTCATCCTCAGTATGTCGATAATAATTTGTATAGTTCGTTAGTATAGTCGATAACAATTTCTTAAAAATTGGTATGTTAAAAACTCTATTAAAACACTATTCTTCTATTTGACATACTCATTTAAAAAAAATTATTGATCCATTTAACAACTCGCATATACATAAATGTTTCGATGTAAAGATCATGTACTTATATACGAATTGTTGTGAGAAAAACATCAATTACGTTTCAAACGTCGAAAACGAACATCTTGTGGAATATTGGTGAGACCAGATACGACGCGAATAGTTCTCGCGTAAGACATTTTCTCGCGGCGCGAGGTCGGCGTATAATTTGTTTTTCTTCTATTCGCACGACATCTAACCATTATCGGGTCTCTACCGTCTGCCATTACCTCGTACTATCGACGCCAACGGTTTACCGGTCTCACAGGATCGTCGTGAGAATTTTAAGGCGCGCGCTCGACGTGCCCGTCTTTAGGAGTTCAACTTTTTCCCGGGACCGAGGCTTCTCGGATGAACAGCGCGAACGCGGCGTTTGATCTTGAGATGCATGCTAATGGAATATACGGTGCTGGTTGCTGCGAAGCGTGCGCTTCGTGCGCTTCATTGGTGGATCGGATAAAACGTTTAATCCTTAACTGTATTTATAGCATTGTGGTGTCGTTCGATAATTTGTATTACGTATTTTAAAAGTCTAATCACTGTAATTTTAAACCGAATTTTAAATTTCCACTCTAGCGTACAATAATGTAATAATACATTTATACCCAAGCATAGTGCAGAAATATATTGTTCACTTCTAATAACACAAAATGTAAAATATGGAGAAAAAGATTTTATCGTCATATATTGAATTTTAACCAAATGCTTAAATGTGCAAATAAAATTGCGTCACATATGAGATTTCGAAAAGTGCAGTTACTATTAACTGCGATAAGTGAGCGGTAACAAGGCAAAAAAAAAAAAAAAAAGTTTTCGCTGTATGCGCCGACGCGTTTTCTACCTGCATTGCGACTTGGGGTGACGGATAAAAATAGCATGAGTACTGAAATAATTATACGCCATGATTGCGATCTCCGGACCCGGATGGAGGACGATTAGCGTGTGTGCGAACATGTGTCCCCATGTATACGCGGTTGATCGTTATTAATATTCTACGAACGGCGCTCCCTGCCATTCCTTTGCGTCCCGGAGACTATATAGCCGGCATATTCTACCTGGTCTTCTATCACGACGTTACAAATTCCTCGTGAGTGTCCTCGATGATTTCCAGAAAATCACTGGATACGATTCGAGAATCTTCGCCTTACCTGTCTCGGGAAGATCGAGCAATTTTCGCGCCGAATAAACAAACACAGATTTGCATGTGTGCTCAGTGTTTACTAAAATTAACTTCAGATTCTTGCACAAGTTTATATTGTTGGATTAAATCTTAAAGAAAGTATACTTTGGAAGTAATGAAATGTTTAAATGTCTTGAAAAAATTGTATCTCTTCAAGAAAAATAACTAGAAGAAAGAAATTTGTATATAATTTATCACAGAAATTAACCAACATTTTAACGTTGCCGCTTTATTAAACTTATGTGAAAAGAAAAAACACGAAGAAAAATTGGAATCAATAATAATTACAAAGCTTCAGTTTAAAATCGAGTTTATTATGACATATTAGTGACTGTCTTCGATTGCTTTCTTCTTGAGTGTTTTTGAAGCGAAGGATTTGGCGCTAATACGAGATATAGATATCGAGGAAAATGAGAAATATCTAGGGTTACAATTTTCATGTGATTGCGCTGTTCAAGAGTTCTCTTTACCTTCTTCTCGGCTTTTATGTTCCATTTAATACTGTGGAACAACATCGATCAACTCCACAGTTTGCTTGGCGTCCAAGGACTGGCACCACGATCGTATACAATAGAATAACGGATCTCCCCATCAAAAATTCCGTTTGCCCTGTATCATGCCGCTGTATAGCCGGTGCTTTCTTTTCCATACCCCGATAGGAAAAACGTCTTCCACGCGGCATTGCGTGTTGCGTGCAGAGCAGCTTTACGGCTTCTTAATGACACGTTAATCATTATACATTTGATTTTTTGTAAATATATGTTGGGGTCCAATAAACTCCAATAATTACTTTCGTGGTAAAACAGAATAAAGGTATCAATAAAAAAATTTTAGAGCCATTGAAAAATCAAGTCATGATGATTAATAGTAAAAACATTTAGTATTTGTATTAGAAATGATTCATTCAAATCCTTCGTTAAAATTTTATATTGTATTTTTGCTATAGCAAAGTGTTAATTCAATATGTGATTTCTTTTGTGTTGTTTGTATATTTTATATTAAATTGATATTCGATAGATTGATATTGACATTAAAATGACACAATTTATGAGTAAATGAACAACACTTATTACACTTACATAAAAATAATATTTTTTAAAATACAAATTTTGAGATAAATAAACAAAATGTGTTAATTTAACATATTAGATTGTAAATGTAAATTTTAATGAAAAAATATGATTTCTTTCAAATTTTGTCAGTGTTACATTCTTTATATTAATTTTTTTTACATATTTTATATAATATTTTATATAATATTTGTGTACTTTCTCATATATTCATGTTGTGTTAAATTAACATAAAAAATTTGAGTGAGCCGACATATCAAAATATATTGAATTTAACATAAATTTTTCCATTTTGTATAAGAAAGTTAACAAATTAAAAAAATCATATTACAAAATATCGTATCGTCATCATGGAGCCTATAACGAGACAAAATTCGATTATCTACGCCATGCATTCTGCAAGAAAGAGCAGAAAGATAGAGTGAAAAAAAAAAAAAAGAAATTATTCGCTAGTGTGGCGGAAGCTTCGTCGACGACAGGGACGCAAAAGGCAGAGCGCGCGGAATTAAAGGTGAACGACGGAGGTGTGCCTATGTATGTTTAATCGCGATCGAGTATTCCGTTTGGAGAGGGTACGTGAAGAGAAAGAGAGAGGCCCCCCCCCCCTCGGACATAGGGTTGGCGAACGTGTGGAAAGTCCGCGGCGGTTCGTACGTCCTGCGGGCCGATATGTAATTTTCTTCCTCGCGCTTCTCTTTACGTCGTCTCTCCCTCCCCCGCAGATACCACGCCTCGAGCGGCGTCCCTATAAAATGTTGCTCACCTTATAAAATTTCACCGCGAAGAGGACACGTACTTATGAATTACCGGGTGCGACCGCGCGATCGCTCAAATTACATAGAACGGCGGCAGTCCACTCTTAACTGCCCCGCGATGACCAAGAGAGGCCCTCGTAAAACATAGGTGATGAAAGCGTTTCTCTTCCTTCCCCATCACGTTTTCATTTTTTTCTTTTTTTCCTTCTTTTCCCTTCCTTACTTTGAAACCGAGGAAATAGAATTGCAAAACAAATAATATATATTAAATTAAAAAATTTCTTTTCGCTAAATTTGTTCATTATACAACTTATTTTGATTAACCCCGTTAATCTTAAGAAAGCAAACATTGCCAGCCCTCCGATTATTGAATGGATTATGTCATGGATTTTTTTATTATGAAATATTTGGATTGTGTTTTTTATCTTACAAAATCACGAAATGAGGTGGCTGTTCGATCGAAAGGTTAAGGTCGTCACGAATAATGTTGATTTAGTTGCCGTGTTGTCAGCGACGCAAAGTTGAGCCTAACGTGCGCTATGCAACATTAATGTCCCTCTTTGGATTACACACCGCACTTCAACGACGCGGCGACGTGTCACACGTAGAACAGAAAGCCCGTAAGGTAAAGAGCAGAAGGTTGTCTTAACCCTCTGTGGTCTAACGTTTTTTTTTTTTTATTACTTTCCAACCGAGTTACTAGAGCCTGACAATAATGTTTTTTCGGAAAAACTCTCAGATTTAAAACAATCTTTAAAAAATCTAAAAAAATTCTAATACACTCTTTCATTATTTAAGAATACAATTTTACGATTTTATGAATGTGGTCCGAAACGTTTCTCACTTTTTTTTGTACGCGTTCAAATTTGAGGTAGAATAAATCAAAATTGAAAATTCGCTTGGGTCTTCGAAGCTCCGGTTGGACCACGGAGGATTAATAATTGGTTCAGTTCCTACACGATTTACATATTTTTTACATTAAATTCTTTATCGCACATAAAATTTATTACTACAACAAAAAGTATATTTATACAACTTTGATTAAAATAGCATTGTCATCCATTTTGTTGTAAGATGTGCCATTAATTGTTAAATTTCATGTTTCATGTCAATTGGAAATTGTTAATAACGTATAAAAAGAGTTTTATACGTATCACTAATGTACCATAAAAATAAGAAATTTACATTTCCTCATAACATAAAGTATATGTCATATTATTAATACATCAGTGTTTTAATACACCTCGAAACAGGCTAACTTTCCCACCTACGGAGTGAAATGTCTCTCATCTCGAGCATCCACCGAGTGCGATCAATCACACTCCACGCCGTCGGCACGTTAAGATTTGAGAGTTTTGTTAAAGAAATGGAGGTGCTTAGAAAGAAATGTGTTCACGTCGCCGCGTAGCGATATCGGACCGCTGAATAAATACTTCTTGTGAACCGGAACGGTGTAAGCTTTTTAAGTCATGTACTTCGCGACACGTGACTAATCGCGAGAGACCATACGAAGAACTCGAAGGGAATAAACCAGTTACAAAAAACGCTACTCGTCCAAACGAGTTTCCACACTAAGATATCGTGTCGCGACTTCATAATATCGTCACGCAAAAATTGGAGGCATTCTGAAGTTTAATTTCTCAAGTGGTAATGAAAAATCACAGTTACAATTTATGATATTTGCAAAAAAAAAAAAGTAAAAACTTTTGCCATGCAATTCTAATTTAAGTCTATATCGGCAACAAATTCGTCATGGATTTCTTATCATTCTCCGGAAGTGATCGTAATGGTAGTGGTTCGCGCTGATCCGTGAGAGGACTTAAAGTTTTAAAGGCGCGGAAGAAAGTGCACGAATCAGGCTGCGATCGAAGTATTTTATTCAGCGCGTTTGACGAAGGGGAAATTTTCGTACCTCTCGAGAAGTCGAAGCGGCGTCAAGAAGCCGCGTCGTATTGGAGACGAGTAGATATCCATTATAAATGTGTATGATTCTTTTCGCGCGTATTGCTGAAGATTAGGCTCGTTGAATCTTCCCGATGGTTAACCGATGAGAAATTCACGAAGCACACTAAGCAGCGCGACCCCGCTTCGGGATAAAGAAAAATCAGAAACAAGATTTCTTGCGAAAGGTATTTTGCGCTATAACTACTACAACCTAGAGATTTAAAAAATCAAACGAAAGTTGATTCCTATCGCAGAAATCGGTAAGTTTCTTAAAAAAGTTTGTAATCACAATAAAAAAATTCCCAAATTAATTGCGTGATTGCTACGAAAACTGTATAATAATAGATTAAAATATTTGACACATTCTATAATAGATGGAACAAACAAGAATAAAAAAAAAAATTTTTAAATAAAAGTATTTAAACCAGTATACAAACCAGCAGATTTTTATAAACGATTTTTTAACTGCACGACCGAAGCCATGAATCGCATTCGCACCGGGAAAAAAAATAATGTAGCAATACATGAAAGGGAACCGCTGATGCGCATGTAACGGCATTTTTCGTTTCACTTAACGTTTAACTAAATTCGACGTACTGCAAAATTGTCCCATGATATTTAATTTAATCCAATCACGCTTTATAACCCAAGAATAAAGCGTAACGACTCACGATAAAATGCACTTCGTTAATAGCGATAACGAAATAATAATTCTATCTTTGCTCATGCAATTTTGCACCACAATGCATTTGTGAAAATATAAATTTAATTAATTTTTTAATTAATTATTATTTATTATCATTTTTCTCCTGTTTGTTAGTTCTTTTTATTTAATTACTTATTAGTAACAAATTTTTATCATTACACATGTACATGTAAACAAGTCGCAACAAAGCTACGTGAACCATTGTCGTAAATAATACTACCAAATTTGGATTCTCGCAATTTGTTCCTTCCATCCAATATCTCCGACCCATCCGAAGCCTAAACTATCAACGAAACGAGGCAAGAAGACGCATTAATAATACGTCGGTCATTCCACCAGGACCGACAGGACGGTGTTAGGAACCACATTTTTCAAGTCATGCCTGTTAATGCGGTGAACAAGGGGCTGAGTCTGGATCCCAATGGTGTATGCATCGAGGGGCATTGATGGTGTCTCGAAAAAAAATTAATTATAACACTACTCGATCATTCATTAATTCCTAATAATCAACGGGTTGTCGTAGTACACTTCTCCGCTAATTGCTTACGTATTGTTACATATCATACTAAATATAGCAAGACTAGATGAATTCTGACAAACAAACAACATATATTGCAAAGTCAGTGAAGACGACTGTTAATTTTATCGTATCAAGTATCACATTTACATCGTTCACCGTACATCGTTCTTCTTACAAACAATGTGAGAATACTTGAAAATCATATTGACATATCTTGCTAAGTAGTGAATATTTTAGTTCTATTAGATTTCTCTCTTCGTCATAAAAGATGCGCCGCGTACAGCATCCATCGTCGTACTTGGAAGTACGATTGGCAGCGATCCAGCAAGGTGTCGATTCAAGGTCACGCATGGCGTTCTCCAGCGTTCTCTCAGTTTCTCTCCATGCCTTCCACATGGGCGTGACAAGTGACGTCATTGCATTCACGTGACCCATTGTAACGTGACGGAATGGCAGGAAAATTTATACACTGGAAGAGTTTGCGTAATGGGATGTAAAATCTTGATTCTAATAAAAATTTCAGCCATTTTCAAGAAACAAGTATCAAAACAAAATTTTTTATGCCAATACGCATATTCGTCAAACGATATTGGTATGAATCTTTCACGTCCGTTTATTATGAAATTCAGCTGTAGAATAATTCATACGAAGATTTATAAATTTGTAATATTCTGTTTATTATTATAATTGCAACAAACATCCCATTCTTTTCATGATTCAAAATTTCAATTTAAATCATTTCGCATGTCTCTAAATCAGTTTTAAAAGTACATTGTCTTACTGATGGCGATAATCAATAAAGAATAAGATCTTGCACAAGAATATTGTTTCGCTGATTTCAGTTTGTCTGGCTGACGCTCCCGAAGCATTCAAGAAAGAGAAAAGAGAAGGAGAGAGAGAGAGAGAGAGAGAGAGAGAGAGAGAGAGAGAATAGCCGCTCCTCGTCGGTCGTGAAATGGAAATCACAACGCATGATCGCACCTCTCCTTTGCGGCTACAGTCATTGTCTCAGCACAAGGCAAGGTCTGTGCACCGAGAGAGAGTTTGCTATGATCCGGATCGATCGGAGCCTCTATAATCATCTCGGTGCGAAACAATGACGTTTGCAAGGCATGCGAGAGAGCATCGCACATTCATGAATATTCAACGAATATCCTGCCTGGACAGAATGTGTTATATAAAATAATATAATCGAGTTACAACAGGGTATTGCCAGGTATTGTCGCAACTTCTCTATTACTTAGATCGTTAAAGTACTCTAAGAAGAACAGTGGCTGTTTTGACATAGAATTAATTCATAGTTAGAATTAAATTATCGTTTATACAATCATAGAATCAAAAGAAATTTTAAGAATTAAAATATATTAAAATAATTCTCCGTAACAATTATACAGAGTGTCCCGAATTTAAATGGCTAAACTTTGAGCGTGTAGGGAATCAATAAACTAAGAAAAAAGAGATATGCTCATTTTTGCTTTATTTTAGAGAAAGTAGCAAAAATAGACAAAACATGATTTTCGTTTTTGTGCTTACTTATTAGTTATTCATTTATTTATTCAATATTGGCCTCTTGCAGCAATGCACGCATTGCATCTTGTACGGACAGCTCGTGTATTGCAATCAAACACTGATCTGGTAACATAATGACTCGCCGATCCGGCACTTTTCTGTCTGGAAATCGACGCGCATACTCTTGCATTGTCTCTGAAGCATTATCACTAAAATCGCAATAAAATACAAAAACAATAGTATTCCGCTTGAAAAACAATAATATTCCGAAAATTACATTTTCTTTTTTTGCGATTTCCTCCAAAACAGAGGAAAAACGTGTATATCTCTAAAGGATTTTTTTCTTAATTTACCAATTCCTTACACGCTCTCGCTGATTTGGCCAATTAAATTCGGGATATCTTGTATAGTAATACCTGACCAATATATATAACGCGACGTTATATTTTAGTAATGTTGAGAGGCAAAAAACGAGAGATCTGCCGAGAAACAGAACGACGTTAACGAGGTTGCCATCTTGATAAAGTCGGCGTCAAAAATTAAAACTTGAAAGCAAACGAATTTCCGCGAACCTTTGACGCCGCGTCGTGCTCGCGTCCTGGCATTTATTTCACGCATTTTTTCCTGCGACGCTTTTCTCGCTTCTTCCGCGGCGAGAAATTAACGAGGGAATATTACATTTTCAAAGGATCCCGACCAACGAGAATATCGTACGATGACGCACTGAAGGAAATGAGAAAGGAAAGGAATTCGAGCAAGCCGCTTTATTCGCGTCATGATTCTATTTGAAAATCTTGTAGAAATCTTGATGATGATAATTTTGTTAATATATATCTATATTTTAATTTTAAGTCTCTAATCAAAGTTGCAACAAATTTCTCAGCCTAAAATTACCAAATTTTATGATTTTCCCTGATATTTCAATCAATATTTTGAAATTTTTTAAATTTTCATCCTGATTTTAGAAATCATTAATTATTTTATTAAAAGAGTAATTTAACAGAGAGCAATGTAAATTACTATTAAAGTCGCTGATACCGCTTATATTTTGTTAAGTTGATAGTATTCTAAAATTGTGTACGCGTGACATTACATACATTAATCTTCTTCAGCAAAGAATTTTAACTTTCCAATAAAATCGCAAAATTTTCTGACTTTTTTCTAATTTTCAGTTTTGTGATAACTCTGTTAACGTTATATAAAACAAAGAAAAATTTACGTTTCTTTTGGAAGAAAAACATCATAAAATTGTCATAATTATTTCTGCAATACATAGAAAAGGAATTTATAATATCTTTTTTAATGTATTCGAAAGTGCAGCTGATTTACATTTTAGTACACTGAGAAAAAGTGATTAACTTGATGAAATGTATTTAGTTGAATCAATTAATAATTTTTTGAATCAGCAATTTTTTTCTCAGTGCAATTATTTTGTTAATCTTTATACCGTCGTTATGCAATTCAAGCTACATTGAAAATAAGAATTTAAAAAGGTTACACACGGGTAAATCAATAAATAAGTGTACAAAACGAAGAGATAAAAGCGACAGGTTCAATTACGCGGGCCATTGTAGGAAACGCAATCCACGTGGCGCCGACGTCATACCAACAAGGCCCATGAGCGCGACTCGACAATCGACATGTCTAATTTACATGTGAATCACGCGCTTCGCGACCAGCTTGTTCGTCGTTTCCCTTCGCGTCGCGCTTCGACGCTAACAAAATTCCCGGACCCATCGTAAATCGTAGCTGGGGCTGGACGGTCCGCAATTTTCGGGTGACACACGCTCCTCTCTCTCTCTCTCTCTCTCTCGTTCCGGCTACGCCATTGCACGCGTGTTGCGGGACTGAAAAAAACGCGGTAGTGTGTGTGGTAGTTCGTCCAGGTGATTACGCTGTCGCTCGGGGCCCGTTCCCGCCGCAATCTCCTCGCCTCCGTCCCGTCCGTCATTCCAAACACATAGCCAAGGGACTACGAGCACACACATATTTGTACACATATGCGCGTGACGAAGAATCGACTGGACCACCTTATGTCCTCAAACCATGAAGAGGAACCCCAGCGAGAGAAGCGCGGCAAGGGGATGGAGTCGAGGTGTGAGGCGAACGTAGCGGAAGGAGAAAGAGGGCCTCATCTTGCAGCAATCGCTTTGGTCACGCCAACGCTTGCTGCCCCCCCCCCCCTCGCTCTCTCTCTCTCTCTCTTTTCGCTTTAATCAGGTGTTAAATACGAGCATCGTTGCACATCTCGAGAATATTCTCACTACCTTTCGAGGAAGGTACCAGAAGAGATGCTTTTCTCGCTTTATTTACTCCATTTCACTCGTTCTCTTTTCGTACCTTTCTCTCCTTGCTGGCACTCTTCAGAGTTGTGATAGACGATGTAAAACCATCAAGTGAAAAGTGGCAAGAAGACCTAAAGCATGATTCATACGACAGGCTAGGATAAACCGCTTATTAATTGATGAAAAATAAAATTTCCAAAGAATTCTTGAACGTCCGGTTACTCGATTGACGACTAACGGTAAGGAGACAAAGACCGGTTCGAAACTCTAAATGGACGCTGACAACAACGTTCGATGAACAAAGCAGCATGACATCGCTGAGGCGTGCGCGCATCTTTCATCGAAAATCGATGCTGTGAAAACACAAAGTCGAAGCAACAACACTTGAAAGCTGTGTGCACAAAACGGTTTTAATAATAACGCTCGTTTGTAATCGCAACGTTTATAAACGTTCATGAACGAAAATTTTACTACTTGATCAAAACTCTCTATTATACGTTTTCATAATAAACACAAGGAAAAACAGTCGTGAGTATTCGTTAGTGGCTTATCCTAAGAATAATTAAATCGGAGTTGGCAGATGAGCTTCTTCAAGTACTCAAAGCATCGTGAATGTATAACACGTGAGGTCACGTGAGGAAGTTGCATAGGAGGTGGTGAATAGTCAGGCCCAAGGCGCCTCGACGAGACAAGAAGGAAAGACACCCCGCGGCGGTCGACTCGTCCGAGTTCGATCATCGACGCGCAAAGACGAGGGGGCAGAAGAGTATACACGGGAAGAGTGCATAGAGTGATGCACAGCGAAGAAAGGTGAGGAAGAGGAAGGAGTCAGTCAGCCAGTCAACCAGTCAGTCAGCTATCCAGTCCACCAGTCAACCAGCCAGTCCGTCAGTCAAGCCGTCGTGGCTCGTTCTCCGTCACTCGTTCGCTCACTTACTCGCTCGCTACTCGGTGTGTTAATTAGTTAAGGTTGTTGGTCGGGGACTAAATTACACCTCCGGAGCTACTCAAAGGAAGCAATTACTGGTGGCGCAGCCCCGGAGGGGGAGTCGTGAAGCTCACGAGAAGGTGCAACGCGAGCGTGATGGAGCGAGATGGAGAAGAGAGGACGAGAACGAAAGAGACGAGAAGCGGTAGAAGGAGACAAACTAGCGAACGAACGAACAAGCCGACCGACCAGTCAGCTATCGTCGAGCTATCTAGCTAGCGCGACTCGATGAGCTGCCAGTGCAGAAGCGCCTGCCATCTCTGCTTCTGCTACCGCCGGTAACGCCGCGAAGCATCATGTTTTCCTGTCGATCCGTCTTGATGCGCGCACGGTACATGTGCTCTCTCTCTCTCTCTCTCTCTCTCTCTCTCTCTCTCTCTCTCTCTCTCTCTCTCCGTGACCACTTTTATGTTCAACGACCTGCCAACCCTTCTTCTTCATCGTTGTCACGTCTTCTCTTCCTCTTCTACTCGTTTCCTCTAAATCACCCACCCGGCTTACTCGGCTTATGCAGCGCTCTCGTTTGAGTACACACCGCAACCAACATAACACTACCCTACCGCAAGTCCCGTACAACATTGTAGAAAATGAGGTCATATCGCGTCGATGGAAGTAACTCTGTATCGTGATAAAAAGAGATTCTATAACCGCTCAATATTTAAAAACATAATTTATAACGGAGCTTTAAAATAAAAAGTCAAGAGATTGTTTTAATTACCAGCATTGTATAATACCATTACCTTCTCAATCAATATGTTATTATTTTTATTAAATTGAGAATTATTCAAAAGGTCAATGTTATTTCCACATTTTCATTAAAATGTATCTATCAAAGAGATGTCCAATGTTCTTTGAGAAGTGTTATTTTGATTTGAAAGTAAGATGATTCCACGAGATTTTTTCCGTGCGCTCCATAATGGTCGATCGTACAGCAAACGACATAAAAAGAAGAAACGAAGAATTTCCGGAGATTTATTACAGGGTACGCCGCGATGCCTCGATTGAAGCCGAGGCAAGGTGATACCCAATCAGCTTCACTATGCTCTTTTGCTCGATCGATGCTGCGTGCGTATACGCACGCACACACACACACACATACATATACAAATATTCACTGTATTCATACAATAAAACAGCTATTTCTCTGCACCCTATCTCGAGAAGATGTCCTTCCTTAGATTACGCCTGTTTCTCAGACTGTCGCGATTCACCTGTAATTCGTAATTGTATGGTTTATCGTTGGCGTTGATTGTAGATTACAGTTATTTTACCAATATCATCTCTCGTCATAATTATTAATTATTGAGTACGACTGTCGTAAAACAAATCGATTGTGCGCCAAACACGGCAATGGAATATATATTTTGAAATTTCCAGAACGATTTTAAACTGAAATTTCCAAATTGACTAGTGTCTCTTCGTATTAATTGTTAGAATTTTATTATTTATGTAGAGCATGGATATTTTCTGTTAAACTATATCCGTATAACTATATCCGAAAATCAATACTGGAAATTCAGCGGAGATATGTACAGATACTTTTTAAAGTATTTAGACAGTTATAGAAGACTGTCGAAATACTATGAGACGAATAGTCCAACCGCATATGTCGAAGAGAAGCGACATTTTCTGAGACGAAGGAACTCGGGGAATCGAGAAATGCGATACGGATTGCGCGATGTGGGTTCAGATATTTCGTGGTAACTGCAAACCCCATGTGGTAGCACACCGGTCAGTCGTGGCCTCCAAGTGAACAACTTCCACTCGTGCGCGTGGTTTCGAGACCGAATGCAACATCGGAGTTCCTAGAAGCCCAGGCCTTTAAGGACCAGCCTTCTCTCCTGCCTTTCTTCTCTTTGCCTCTCGTTCTTGCTCCCAGGATACAATGCGTGTTCCGCTTTCGGAACCCTGCCGTTCTACGGCTTACTGAGAGGTCCTTTTCGTTGCCGCATACTTTCCATGCATCCTCCTGTAGGCTTGCTTCGGAAATAATAAGATGAATTTCTAACGTTTCTAACTTGAATATTAAAATTCTCATTTCGCAGCATATTTTTAGAGAAATAAATGTATTTCTAGCCACACGTACATATCGATTCAGCTGAATTATCGATTATTCACACAATTCATCGGAAGTAGCTGATACAATAAAAGAATGTATGATTTAATATAACGTAGAGTATCTTTCTTAAATTGTAAAGAAACTCGAAATATCAATATATACTTAATTAAATAATAAAATAAAAAGAAAAAAAACCCATTTATATGATTCGTTGTAAGATGTACTTATTTATTCCGTTTGTATCAGTTGAATTATAAGTAAGACGAAGAAAATCTTAATTTTTTTTTCAAATCGATTGTATAAATCTCTCGATTCTGGTGGACGCTGCTTGAGAGTTGTTTCCAATCGTCGATGAAAAAAAGGGGATGAAAAAAGAAAAAGAACGGCGAACCTTAGAACTGAAAACAATATGAAGGGCTTGATTTGTTCCTGCATCTCTTCGAAAAAAAATGCGACGCTTCAGATTATGCCCGGAAGACTTTTCTTTATCTATCTCGATATCTCCTGCAGTGCTTGCCACTTTTTCCATTCTTCCTGTACGAAAATGCACGCATAACATGAATACGATTCGCATGGCGTGGTTATCGTGGCTCCGAGCGAAAGTCTCCAGCCAAATGCATCAACGGCATCTACCTATGGCGCCACATCGGCGACCGTCTGCCGTAACTCGAGGCGATTCCGACAGTAACTGCGACGACCATGTCAATCATGATGAGGACACGGCAGCGTCGCCGTCGGGAACTAGCGCATTGTATAAGAAGATGTGTCGCTTCTTTCTTCTTTACCCCTTAGACGAGAAAAGCGTCGCGAAAAGCGCGAATGATAGTCGCGCGCGTGCAGAAAAGCTCGAGGGAATATTAAAAACGTTCTATAGAACTCAGTGAAATACAGTGGCAGGGATGCCGATGGCATCCCGATGGCTGTCTACCCTAACGTGAACGCGACAAGTAACAAGCCCCACGGATGTATGTCATCACCTTGCTAAGAGACTTCTGCATGAAAGTGTAAGAGAGAACGGAGTTTAAGCTATTTCGATAAAAAATGGAAACGCTAAATGATAATTATACTATAGAATTAAATATTTCCATATTTTTAATATTATTTAAGTCATTAAGATATTTTCATTTTTTTTCTTTATATGTAAATTATTTCATTTTAATCTCTTATTCCCTCATATTTTTTATATAATTGTTCACTTCTCGTATAAATTAATATACTGTAAAAAATAAAATGTTAATTTTAACTTAAGGACGTTTAATGGACATCGAAAAATGTTAAAATTAACACAAAAATGTTAATTTTAACATTTTTGCGTGTCTCAGAAAACTCCACTATATGTATTGAAGTTAAAATTAACATTTTATTTTTTACAGTGTATATACTTTTTTTTGGTATAAATGTAGTTGTCTTTTATTTTTTTTATTAGAGACAACTAGATAATTATGTGCAATATCATAGGACGCATAATTCGTGATATAATCCCGATCGGAAAGCTCCGGTTTCTGCGTACAGTCAATTCTCAAGAGATCGACAAACGTCGATCTTGGAGAAAGATGCCCGTTATGGATACGGAGCCATGACACGTGTCGTGTCGCATTCGACATCGACCGGATGCTCGTTGTCGAATGGCTGTGACGGTGAGAAAACGCCGATTTAGCTTCAAATATCATCGCGATGTGATTGTTACGATAACTTCCATCGATAAAATATCACCCTCCATGTAACGTATACACGTGGGACTTGTCTGAATAGAAGCAATAATAAGGTTAATGAAGATGTATGCATTGTGCGTGTTATCTCTATTATGAGATAAAAGATTAATACCATAAGTAATTAAGGAGAATGTAAAATTTTTCATTTTAGATACACTACGTAATATAGCTATCAAAAACAGAACAATAATTACAACTTGTGCCTTTCATTTTTCAATATGTCATGAATATATCCGGCATTCACGGTCGACGCTTTGTCGCGGTTTCGTGGGCACGATAGTGGAGATTTAACGGAATCCATTGTACATTTTCACAGGCTATAACCGCAACGAAGCTGAAAATTACATGTATCCATAATATTTGTTTATACAACGGTATAATCGATTTCTAATACATTCCAGAACGTTATATTGAATCATCCTCGGGTTAGGTTTAATTTAAAATTCATTTTTATTTTTATACATATATATTATATACATGTTTTAATACATGTTTATACATACACGAAAAGAGATTTTGCTAAAGAATTAAAAAATTTAGTTAGAAACAGATTTGAAAATAATCTTGTTGAACTATTAAAATTATTGTGTGAAACTGATTGCTAGAATGTCAAAATTTTTGGCTCAACAAAATTATTTTCAGATTTAGCTAAATTTTTAGATTCTTCTAGCAAAGCA
>NW_017259370.1:1875193-1877889 GCF_001594045.1 Atta colombica
ATATTACAAAAGATCGAGATGTGTCCTTGATGCTCAGATCAGAAGAGCATTGGATCCTGAATTCCCTCACGACGCGCTTACGTAGAAAAAGATCGAGATGAGAGTAAGCGAGCGAGCAAGCAAGCGAGGCGTAGGCAAAGCAGCCGTAATAATGGACGAGAAAACGAGACGCGGACGGGTCGGTGGCGCGAACGAGAGACAGAAATGAGGAAGAGCAAGGGAGAAAGAGGGATACGCGGAGGCGAACAGAGACGAACGAGGCACGGCACAGCACGGCACGGTAGAGCAGGGCAGGGCAGGGCACGGTGAACGTAGGGCCCGAGGGCTCCCGCGCTCAGCAACGTCCAACGAACGCTGAGGAGCGGCGAGCGAACGACAGGAAGCAGCAGCGACAAACCGGGCGAGCGAGCCGCGCCGGAGCGGAATGGAGAGTAGTAGAGAGAACGCGAAGCTGAGGAGAGAGTCGAGCGAGCCGTTGGTTGCGGAGGCGACGTGGCTCCGGTCGTGTTTTATTTACTTAAGACCAGTAGCGAGCTCGGCGCAGGTAGAATTCCACAGCTGGAATCTTAATAAGGGTGGCCAGGGGTTCTCCCCCCGGTCGCTTCATCTTTCCCCGATCGTCTCCCTCGTCGGCGCTGAACTGCGCTGCGCTGTTTTTCGCTATTTCTCAATCGAAAAAAGTAATCAGAATCAACACCACAAATAAAAAAGATTATTGAAGTAAATATATAATAGTGATTATACCTTTGAACAGTTGATGCCATCAACATTTTTTAAATTAATATATCCAAATTTTAGAATTTGGAGATACCTACTACTATCAAAACAACAGCTGCATTAGAATGTTATTTTTGATAAAATTGATAGCATTATTATATAAGATGACTGGAACGTTGTTTAACAAATGTTATTCCATCGATGACCCACGTTAGATTTTCTGTATGTATTCACAAGCCATCTTTACAATAGTAATTTTATATTTTTTAATAATATACATTTTATTTAAGAAATATAATGAACAAACAAAAATATCATAGGTCACGTGGCGTGGTGGACAAATTGCTTAAAATTGCGGTATACGGAATGTTAAGAATAAAAACATACTTAGATACTGTTAATGAATAAAGCAATTACTCGTTCATTGGCACGCATCATTCCTTCAGGTGAATAAAGATTATCGAGTGAAAGTCTAAGAACGAACACACGCAACCACCACGAGACTATATAGAATCTAACCAAAAACTTTTATTTTTGGCTAGCGAGGTGATGTTTGAGCATCTAGGTAATGTTTGGAAACTGGAAGAAGAGGTAAGAGAGAAATTTAACACCAAACACACACGATAAGAGTATTTGGTTGTTTATATAACGGCGCTCATAGATAAACGCGTGTTGTGTTACGTTATCTCGTAAAATTTATATCCAACGGATGGTAATTTTATCGTCTCACTTTGAGAGCTATGCTCCACGCATTATTCCCGTTTCCCCAAATCTTTGACGATCGTTAAAATGTTCGTCATAAAATCACGTTTATTCGGATTCTGAGAAATTTCGTCTAATTATGGTCTCCTCTTAATGCAAGAGCAGTGGCTGCTGTCCTTGAGCGTTCATCCATAGACAATTACGGACGCACCCCCGGCAATAATTAGCCAAACCGGCTGAGCTCGCGCACCGGAAATGCGTGAAATCGTTGTGGCTATATTGATATTTTCACAGATATTAAACATTCGCATATATATCTGAATCATATGTATGACATTAAGATGCTTAGAAGACACTTCAAGTTCTCCAATGTAATTACACATATATGTAATTATACAAACAAAAAAAATGACAAACTTAACCCTTACCGTATAAGAGAGAATCATAAATGACCGAGCGATTCCTGTTCGTGCAAGTTTCTTTGAGTCTTTTGGTAATTATAAATTATACTACATTGTATTATTTTCCAAAATGAAGTACCAATATTTATTCTAGAAAGTTGAAAGTATGTTGATGAATTTTTAAAGATTTTTTGAATTATTCTGAATAGGTGAAGAAAACGGACGAATTTTAGTGTCTCTGTTTGTATGGATGAGACACCAAATTATAACTGGTACGGTAAAGGGTTAAGAGAATTAACTGGTAAGCGTAACATATTAACATTAAAAATAATAAAATTTTACAAAATTTTAATTATTATCGTTGAAAAAAAAAAATCATATCTAAAACTACCACAAGAAGGCTCGAGAAAGAACGGTGTGAAATATAGAGAGAAGAGAAAACATCGCCCGTGGCCGTACCGGCGAAATTATTGCGTCCGCC
Source organism: Atta colombica (assembly GCF_001594045.1). NCBI lineage: Eukaryota > Metazoa > Arthropoda > Insecta > Hymenoptera > Formicidae > Atta > Atta colombica. The sequence continues at coordinate 1,877,495 of NW_017259370.1, forward strand.
TAACTAATCCATACCGCAACGTATGCAACCCCTCAACCCCTCTGCGTGCGTGGAGTGCGTGCTACAGTCGAGTGTACCATCGCGCGGGAGCTCATATAACGGGTGATTCCCGTATGCTTCTTGAAAATAGTATTACACATGTTATTCGGGCAGCTATGAAAAAACCGTTCCATTTGTTTTGCTTGCGGAATGAACAATAACAAATTAAAGTATACAAAAATACAATTTCTTCACAAAACGTAATATAATCAATACATAATTCTTTGAAGTGAGATCTCACTCTAAAGAGATTTTTCTTTATAGAATAAGATTCTATTTTTATAGAATAAGATTCCACTCTAAAGAATTTAGAGAGCACAAACATATAAATTTTCATTAATTTATATATATATATA
>NW_017259370.1:1877989-1883510 GCF_001594045.1 Atta colombica
TTAAAAAAAATTAAAAAGTGCGTAACAACATTATATCATATCTCTCGAGATAGAATTCAAGGCAACGGCCATCGAATGCAATCACAGTGCGTTACATGTACAGCACACATGAATCTCATATCGTGCACGTGCTGCGAGGCAGTGTAATTTCGAGTCAGTCTGTACACGGCGTGATGCATACGCGCGCGCAAGTGCCGGCGAGAACAGCGCAGAGAGATGCATACACGCGTGCGCACGTGCATCACAGCACGCACGTGCTAAATTGCGGGGCGCGGTTGAGCGTTGCAACACAACGAGAGACGAGAACGACTACATTTCGTTCGCGGATTTTCCTGCCGGAAACGCATCTCGCTTATATCTGCGCGGATGAAAAGTAATGAATAAAAAGCGGAAAGAGAGTGGCAACATCACAAAGATGCTCCATGTACTCCGCAATTACGTTAATGTTCGTCCCAACTAAAGAACAAAAGATTTTGCAGTCTGTATTGCTTATTTACAATACGTGCAGCATTTGCTTCCAATTGACATTTTATATAGTTTTAAAATAAGAATCATTTATCATTTTCGTAAAACGCTCTTGGCTTTTCGTGGCTCGTCGCGTGACAATCAAATTGCCAGTCTTCGTCTCGTCCATGCGGAACGAACTACTATATAGCAGCATTTCTCTAACGATCGTTAATGTACTCGTCATGAAGGTAATGAACGAAAATTGCAATTTTGTTCTGTAGAACAAAAATTATCGCCAGGGATTTCAGAGCGGGATATGCACCACTTCGCGCCAGATCCTCTTCGATATAAAATTACGCTAACGACGGTAATTATCATACGTTAATGTGCTCTTGCTAAATGTGACCCTACGTGTGTGTGTGTGTGTGTGTGTGTGTGTGTGTGTGTGTGTGTGTGTGTGTGTGTGGTGTGTTGTGTGATGCTGACATTAATATTATCGAGCTAACTACCACTTCGGACCTGTAATAGTAGCTAATTCAGTAATGATACGTCTCGACACGAAAACTAGCAATACATCCTTTCGGCGCTCTTCGTTCCGCCGATTCTTGAGAACCCTACTCTAATTCTGGTTTAAAAAGTTCATAAATTCTTAGAGTCTATAATAATGTGCGAAAAAAATATCACAGTGATTGAACGCATACGCGAATCATCATTATTGTCTAAGAAAGCCTAGTGGCTGCATTTTAAGCAGATTTATTATCCTAATACAAAATTTTCAAAACATCTCTCTCTCTCTCTCTCTCTCTCTCTCTCTCTCTCTCTCTCTCTCTCTCTCTCTCGCGGAAGTAGGAAGTCGACGACCGATACGTCAGACAAGCAATTCGTGCGTATACGCTCGTATGAGCAGGGGTTGAAACGATTTCCCGATATGTAGTTGTAACTCTCTCCAGGCTCTCCCTCTCCCTCTCCCTCTCTCTCTCTCTCTCTCTCGTCGTTATATAAACCTGTAACAGCAACGGGAATAGAAAAGGGTATGCGCAGGATCGAGGGGTTGTGAGAAGGGCAGGATCTCGCATAATATCCGTGTAACACACCCTGCTCATCACGCGCCACTTGCTTCCCTCCCGTTCGAATCCCCCTTCCTCCCCCGTATCGAAACCGAAGCGACCCCAGAAAACTTACTGGCCCTGAACAGACCCTGCGGTGGAATAACGCATCTCTTCTCTCTCTCTCTCTCTCTCTCTCTCTCTCTCTCTCTCTCTTTCTCCCCCCTCCCGCTGCCATCTCGTTGCATCTTTCTCGTTCCACTCGCATTCTTGCCTTGCTCCATCTCTCATACTCTCGCTCGTTATTAGCTTCGCCGACTCGCACATGCGAGTTATGTTTATATTATGATATTAATAGAGAGTAATACGTGGCCTCCATCACCAGCGGTAGCACCCGTCGCAGCAGGTTGTTTGTCGGTTCTAAGAGGGCGCCCAGGGCCGTATAAACGAGTCTGAGGCATACATAAGAAGGGCAACAGCCTTGGATACATCTTTCGAACGTAATGCGATACAAGACCTATTAATCGACACGTCTGTCTATGCAAATTCATCTAATTTATATTATACTCAAAGAGTTAAGTGTTGATAAAATTTCTATTAAAAATGACGACTACAATTAAAAAATTTACTTCTATTAATCTATTTAGATCTGTGTTTATTCTCAGATATATTATATAAATAATAAATATATTTTCATCATAGAAGATTCATGACTTATCTCCATTGTACTTTCTGTAGATTCCAAAATAAACCGTGAATGCAGATGGACATTAATTGTGCGTTTTGTAACGCGAGATAACAGAGAAAAAAGAAAGAACAGCAGAACCTGCCTTTCGCTATAAATTATACGACTACGAGGAGAGAAGACGTAGGTCTGAGGAAAGTTGACCTGTTGGTCGATGCATCTCGTGGCCACGAGAGCGCACAGGCCTATCATTTCGCCGGTTCGAAACGCGAAATTTTTGACTGCGAAAGGACGAGGGGGAAAACACACGTTGAGAATTAGAGAGGATATCGTTTAAGTGGTCGGCGAAAAAGGGAGACCAGGAATTTGTTGTCCGTCTGACTAGCCTTTCTCTTCCCAACCCGGCCTATCTGGGTATCCAATTCGGAAAGGGCTACCCCTTCGGGACCCGCATCTCGTTACGCGAAACATCGTGTAATTAGCACGTCGTTGCGATCCCGCTATATGTACATATGTATAGGGGCTCGTAAACGAATGATCCGCTAAGGATAGCGGTAGCCGTCCTCGATTCAGGATTTAACGCGATCTACGATGAGTGCCAGTAGCGTAGGATTTTATACAATTCTCTATTTTAAACAATCATTAATTTTAATTTGAAAATAAAGTCGATATAATTAAATTACGAAAATATTATTTTTAATTATTATCTTTCTTGTGCCGACATTTACGTATATATAAATTTATATTATATATATAAGAGATGCGTGCATCGATATTTCAAAATAAAATAATGAATATAATATGATACTCATAATCCAAAGATCCCAAGTTCAAAACTTGGTAAAAAAAATTAAAATGTAATTTAAAAATTATTCTTTTATTAAATTTATTCCAGATCAATTTTATCAATTTATTCCAGATATAATTATATCTGAAATAAATTGATTTAATAAAAGAATATAATGTATTATTTGTAACAAAACCGTTTGACAAATCATTTGACCGATCTTGGCGTTCTCTATCGTATTTGGTGTGTACATATCTCATATATGGTCGTGCTTAGAATTCTTAATATGCTAAAAAATAATTAATTAATAAAGAGAGTTTAAGTTGATAACAAAAATAACAAAAAAAATTATATATTATTTTAAACAATTTTATTTCGCAAAAATTTCTGGGAAAACTGGTCAGAAACTGTCCAGTTACTATTCAATCGAGCGTTTCCTAAACTGGGCAAAATTTAGTCAGTAAAATTGACTAGAATCTAGCTAGCTAAAACATTAGTCAGTAACTAGCATTTCTGGTCAATTACTATACAATTTTAGGTTAATTTTCTACAATATAAAATTCTACAATAATAAAAACAATTATAAAAAAAAAAACTAAAAAACCCTGTGTGCTAATACAATTATAGTACGATTATTAGATTCGGCAACATTAAAATAATAATTATTAAAGTTGATTCTAAAATCCTATTCTATCATTGTCGACTTATACCACGAGCACAATGCCACATGGAATTAGAAAATAGAGAAAGGAGAAACAAAATAATAACCGCGCGATGTATAACGCACAATGTATAACGCGAAATTTGACCGCTATTGTTTAAACGATATCGAATTACTGCCCCATCGCCGCCGCGATGCGATCAACACAATGGAACTTTTCGTATTTCGTGGTTCGCGCACACCTCTCCTCTGTCGGTCGGACGCCGCCGTTGCCGCGCCCCTCTCTCGCTCTCTTTGTGCCGCGTCAAATTCGATATCGAGTTATTTTTCAGCGTGATTACATTAATTGCCCCGGCGATACTGGCGCGCCTCTGATCACAGGCGCGATCGCTGTAATGTCGTTGGGCCGGTTATTCAGCCGAGAACGCGCGAGGTGTTTCTATTTTCAAAGATTAACACGATTACGTTCCGTTGCAGTTTCGTCTAGCGGGGGCCCGTAGCTATCGTTTCGCGCCTCTCGTTTTCTCTCTTTGGTCCCTCCCCTCCTCTCCACCTCTTTAGCTCGTTATATTTCATTAATGCCGCATCCTCGATCCGACGAGACCCGATAAAAAAGCGGAAGATCATCATGGATGATTAAATACTTCTAGCGCGATATTTTTCATTTTTATATCGATAGTTCTTTGTGGTTTATATTTACATCATTCTCAGCAATTAATATCGTGCGCGATAATAAATTAAATTAATATTGTAGTTTAAATCAGCACTATATTTGTAAATGTTTATTGCGAGGCTTGAGGTAAGAGACATTGTTGATATCGCGATGGCTATTATAAATTAGATATTATAGATATTTTGTATGAATTAAGAGCACATGATAGAGTAGGAATTCGATCTGAAAAATCGTGTTAAAGAAACTTCAAGATAAGAGATGTTCGGCGTATTTCTAATTCTGAGATAGAACAAAGAAAATGCAACAGTCTGCTGATTCACTTCTCCTTGACAGTGTTGAACGCATGACATCGCACGTAGTGACACGAACTTCTCATTTCTCGTGTATAGACGTCGTCTCCGGATAACGATGCGAGACCGCAAACTCACGCGAGATCACCTCGTTTTCAATATCCCTTCGACAACGAAACGAACATCTGAGTATATACGAGTATATACGATTTCCGACAGAAACGCCAGTGCGTGTAGTTGCGGTAGAAAATGAGAAACTTCGTGTCTTATCTGCTACGTAATTTCCACGCGACGTTCATCTCAATTCCAAGATCTCTATGATGGATGCGCACGACTCGTTAGATCAATCGTTCTGCCGCCCATTTGTCGCTTGTTCTCTTTCCTCTTGCTCTCTTACAAAGCATAATATTTATATCGGTAACGCTCTCCCTTTCCACCCGCCGCGAAATACAGGCAGTTCCACTGCTACTACCGCCACCGTCACCATCACCATCACCATCACCATCGTCATCCGCTCAACCTATCTCGGTGACGATGGGTTGGTTCCCCGAGCGGAGCGGTGTTGATGCTAAGCTAAGCGAAGGTTCGCTCTTTGATCTTCTGCTTCCTATATATAAACACGAGAACGCGAACGGGAAGAAACGTGCCTGCGTGCGCGCGTGCGTGTGCATGTAGGACGATGAGGAAACGAGAATGTTGTAGGGTGATGCGTCGAGGAAGCGAAGTAGGAAAGAGAGAAAGAGTGCGAAGAGATGGCCTCCGTTCTCTATCGTATCTCCCGCGTGGGGTCTTTATACGTCCGACTGTATTCCCCTACATCCATTATCATACGTTACTCAGGAACACATCATGCGAATGTGCTCCTGACAGCCATCTCTCTCTCTCTCTCTCTCTCTCTCTCTCTCTCTCTCTCTCTCTCTCTCTCTCTCTCT
>NW_017259370.1:1883542-1884901 GCF_001594045.1 Atta colombica
CTCTCTCTCTCTCTCTCTCTCTCTCTCTCTCTCTCCCCGTATCTAGGATCGACTGACTAGTCGTCGTAAACATCGCCCAACGTAGAAAACATGCGCGTGTAGCAGCTTCTGCTGTTACTGTACGCTGATATCGCCAGCGGACCCGTAAAGAAATGATAAATCGTTCGAAGGAAACATACCTTCTAAAGGAATCTAGTCTATGCACCGCGCGCGCGAACTCTTACACTCTCATCATGCTAAGAGCGCAGCGATGCTTTGTTACTCACCAACGGAGATTGTGCGGAATGTCGAATCACGAGATAGATTTTCAAATAATGGAAAAGGAGGGGAAAAAAGGAAAGATACGATTTTAGCAAACAATCTCACTGTTGTTTGAACGTACTTCTCTATTGACAAGTAAACGATTATTGAGAATTTGAAGACTGAAAAAATGCTGCAAATGGTTTCTAAACAAAAACCATCATCAAAATATGAACAATGTAACTTTACACTGTGAGAACAAAGTAAAACACAGCTTGTTTATCAAACACCGTTAATAAAGAGAAAAATAATAACGAAATAATGAAAACGACGCGACGCCGGTGTTTTATGAGATATAGAATATGCGTGCGCGTTCACGTTTATGATATGCCATACAATGGTTTGAATTACAAATCTATTATCACACATGGAGTTAAGAATAATTTTCAATCCAATGGAAAAATCTTTTTCAAAACAAGCGGACATTTTACATACCTTTTGTCTTCTTCCTTCTCCACAATTTGTATCAAAGATTTTATTATAGAAAAGAAATAATACCGATTACATGTTATTTAAATAAGAAAAATAGCGAGGAATTACAATTAAGTAAAAAATAGATGTCATTTTCGCTCTCTTGAAAAGAAAAACAAATGAAGATGGATATAAAAAAGGAAAAAGAAAAAGGAAGAGAAAATAACCGTTGAAAAAAATTTGCAACATAGGCTTTCGTTTTTGAATATAGCCATAAACTCATCATGCCGATATTTTTTGCGTTATTTCAAATTTGAAAGAATTTCGATACAATAGTTATTCCTCTTATAGCTTGAGATAAGAAGAATCACAAGGATACAAAATCGATGATAAACTTTCGCATACTTTAGCGTAATGATCAAAATCATGTGTGTGTTTTGTGTTTGTGTGTGTGTGGTGTGTGTGTGTGTGTGTGTGTGTGTGTGTGTGTGTGTGTGTGTGCAAGAAGTTTGTTCAAAAGAAATTGTTTATTGGAACATTGTCATATCTTCTCTTATTTGTGATCTTTTATTTTTTATGATGTTGTATCTCGTGTACGTCAAATATTTAACCAAGAAAACTTGCATTTATTTATATGTGTATATATAT
>NW_017259370.1:1885001-1946759 GCF_001594045.1 Atta colombica
TGCGTCGTAAAAATGTGAAATTAAAAATTTAAATTAAAAATTGCGAGTATCGTCAAATGAAATTTTCGCACCAATAGTTATATCATCTTACAATCAAGCTCCATCAGAATTATTCGAATAATCGGATAATCTTCATACGATAAAATCGAGGGAGAGAATGAAGAAATAAAAAAAAAAAAAAGTAGGAAAGATAAAGCGAGACGAGAAGATCCGACTATACCGCCTATCCGGGTTTTGCCCTGTGGCGCCGATTAGGCCGCAATTAGGTCGACATTGTTATGTTAATGGCGGTCGGCTAGGGGGGATAATATTAGGGTGAACCGTGGGGAATGATGTTATAATATTTCAACACCAGTATCCCGGGGTCGACGGCGCTCAATTGATAAATCATTTCGTAAGTGGCAGGGTGCGATATTATATTCATATTCGACAGAGAAGGGGTCTAGCCGCCTGGCAAAACGAGTCGGTCGGACACCCTGATTCTATTTATCGGGGCGCCCATTCACGGATCATAGATCATGGATCGTCGCGGATAATGGCAATGTGTAATGCCGACGAATGGGCCAACATTGACACACAATGATTTCCGCCCTAACTCTGGCGTGACTTCAGAAACATACATTTTCTCCTTCTTCCCCTTCCACCCCTCTCTCTTTCTTTCTTTTTGACTCGGTTGGGATCAAGTGGAAGTCAATGATTTGGGGTGTGAACATCCCACCAACGCGTAATTCGTGATAGCCCTGTGTAAACACGAAAAGCGGAAGTTCTGTCTACGAGGGGTTCCTTCTTAGTATCACCTTATCTACGTATCCACCTTTTAAAAAATAAGGGAAGGTAGCTAAGACAAAAGGATCAAATCAAGTTCTTTCGATAGATTTATATATATATATTAGAATATTGAATTTTATTTTGTTTAAAAAACACATTAGATTTTTTTATATCCAAGAGAGATTTTGGTATTTTGATTTAAAAAAATATATAATTCCTAAATTGTCATTAATGGAACATTGTCGTATTTGAATTGAAATTAAAAAAGGTCGAATCAATACTTTTTATCAATACTTTAATTCTCATTTTTGAATCTTTATAAATCTCGTAACGATATCCACGGATGTGGATATCGTGTCAATTATGATAAGAACGAGCCTTGTGCAATATCTAGAGAAGCGTACTCTACATGTTGTATAACAGGTGGAACAATCTATTTGAAGCCGACGCACGTGACTATTTCGGCGTTAAACGAGACACAGGTATGGTAGCTGCGTGACGATTCACCCCCGCGCGCGTACAATAGTGGTTTATATTGCGGCTAGAACATAAGCGGGAGGTGGGAGGGAGCGTGATAGACAACCGCATGCAATTGATGGGGTGCAAACGGGGTCGACCGCGCCCGACAAGCCTCTCTCCTCTATAACGGCTATATTACGCGGTCGTTATATTTATTTAATACATGGGGTGGGCCCATGCGGCGCGCAGCCGAGTATTATACGAGTTATTATTTCTGCTTGTGGCTTAGGAAAGCGCCCTCCCATCGGCCATCCACGAATCGCAGTCCTATTGTACCCGTTTAAACGACTATTAGGGTGAACACGATACTTCTCACAGTCGGTTGGATACGGGGGAAGAATGATTTAGTCAGATTAGGACGGACAGTCCTCGGTAATGCTCACGATACTACCGTGAAAATCCGTGCGGACAATGAATGAGTGGAAACGATGAATGCGGGTGGGAATTGTGCGAGTAAACGGATTGAATTAATAAAATGGTGGGATAAAACTTATACGAATAGTAGGAAGTATCAAATGAATAAAAAATATTAAAATATATATATATATGTACAGATATCTTAAATAAGAATTCCATAAAACTTTCAGAAATTTCCGAAGTTTTGCAGGAATTTCATTTTTAAAGAGCATCTCATGAAAAGTATCAATGACGCTTGGCTATAAAATAGCGAACGTGGCGTGGATCAGCGGTTGGAATGCACTGCGAAGTGGGTAGAAGCTCGTAACTGCAGTAGAGAGATTGCACTTAGAGGCTCTTACAGTCGCAGGCCGACGGAGAAAATCGCGCTTGATACTCGACCACCCACATGGCCGGACGTTACGCGTCGGTTTAGGCGATGCCGATTGATTTTGTAGGGTCGGACGCGATACTTCTCACAGCCCACAAGGATCGTCAGATTAGATTACTAATGCACCCTTCTCATTGGGAACGCGTGTGTTTCGCCAGCTCTAGTGGCCTCTCGTTCTATTATAATCCGACGAATCGATGACGGAGCTAAGTAAGAGTCTATCGACTCTTGGACAAAGCTTCCGACCGCATTACCATCGAGCAACTTTGCTTACTTACATCTTTAATACTTTTTAATTTGATAGGGGGAGGATAATGAAAAAAAAAGAGAAAAAGCTTCTACATCTTCTTCTATTATATGACAAATTAGTGAGATTCCAAGTCTCTTTTAAGATTAGAACCACCAAAGCAATCAAAATAAATAATTTTTAATTTTTTTTTTACAGTTATGCAGCATCTTTTCTGAGGCCTTTCGTCATTTTCTAAATAATTAAATCAATTATTTACTTTTTTATTCCATTTCTTTTTAGAGGTATAATATGTATAATATATATGTATAGAATAATGTAAATCTACAAATAATTTTGTTGGATCATCATCAAAATAATTATGTAGAATGCTTAGCTATTGACGTAGTTGTAGAAAATGTTAATTTTTAGCAACCAATTTGAATGTTTTACATAGTTATTTTAATAGTTCAAACAATTTTTAGATTGGTTTGTAGCTAAATTTTTAGATATATTACATCAAAATCTGTTCTTTTCGTTTAAGAATAAGTATACGTATATTAATCGACGATAATTCTAGTATTAAAATTGTCACTATATACTAAAAACATATTTTAGTTTTTATTATAATAAAAATTGTTTTTAAATATTAGAAATTATATGTTTATATTTAGAATATATTCAAGTAATAAATTAATGTTAATATATATGTTAATATTAAAAATAGTTCAATAATTAATGTCTCCAATTTTTGACATTTGTAACCTCTGTTCCTAAGATTATATGGCAAATTTTTCATTTATTAAAATTCTTTCGGTGATGTTTATTATAAGAATTAAAATATATAGATAATATATAAAAGTAATATTTTATAAATGACTATTGTTTGCACAACAAAACAAAAGAAGATTGTTTATCCTCATTTCTTGCGCTTCCTAAAATTTTTGAAGTAAAATGTATCTCTAAAGAATGAAATCTCTTTAATTGACAACTTCTCTTTTAATATTAATTCAATTGTCACTTTTTGTCATTCTTTAGAATTGGATTCCATTCTAAAGATTTTTAAAGAGTATATGTATATCAATTGTTTGAAAATAATAATAAAATAATAAATAGTTCTCTCCATCACCATTTTCTTATAGTTGTAAAATAAAACATATTTAACATCGCATGAATATTTTTTGCTAGTCCAATTTAAAAGTTCAATATATGTAAAAAGTGTATTTATTTTGATTATTTCTATTCTATCAAATTTAATAATTAATTAAAAAATTGGTTTTTCTATTATTGGTTTCATAAAGGCATTTTTTTATTTCAAAAAAAGAGATGCAAATTTCCACATCATTTCTACTTTAATTAAAAACAAAAAAATCTATACTTATTTTTTCATTGGTATCATATAACAATGTATTTACTCACTAGGATTCTGATCTATACAGCTAAGAAGATTTTTAGAAAAATTCTGCACGAATTGTGTCGAAATCAGCATTTTGCTAAAGATGACTTACCTAAAACAGAAAATAAGAAACAAAAATTAATCATGGAAAATCAGATAATCACAGAAACGATGGAATATTATGCATAGACAATAGCATGATGAATCCATTTACTGGTAAAAAAAATACAAATAATTCTACGTGTTTTTTTCCAAAGTTGTGATATTTTTAGTAGCCCTTCAGGCTAGACAAGTTGAAGTATAGCACCAGTTCCATTTTACATGGAACATGTGTACACACATACAAACACATATTTAAAAAAATATATAGAAGAACATTTTGTTTTTTAATATCGTAGACTTCATGACTTTTTATAATAGGATTATATATATATAGGATTATATATATTGTGCTACGAAAAAATCATAGAAAAAAATTGTAAAATACTATTATCGTAGAATTTATAAATAAGATTTTAAAAAATTACTTATTACTGATGTATATATAAATTTGTACACATAAAATCTATCAATGGAATCAGTTGAAAATGTGCCAGTCGCGTTATATTTTATCATGGTCATTACAGGAGATGTCGCTATTCTTCCTCTCCTAATCCATGCTTTCACGTGTTAATGTTAGGACGTCTCTTCAAAACGCGAGGTAAATGAGACAAAAGAGAGAGAGGGGGGAGGGAGAGAGAGAGAAAGAGAGAGAGAGAGAGAGAGATGCAGGAATTCATTACAACATATAATAAAATGTATCAAAACGCTAGTTAGCCTCGATAAAAGGCGTAGGATAGCGTGATATCGACACGCTGGGGATTTTTATAATGAGACAATTCGCTATCGTAGGAATCCGTTTATCGCCACTCGCAAAGTTATGCGATCAGCTATTAAACTGATGCTAATTAACGGCGCGAAATTGATTCCACCATGATTCGAGCATGAATCCAGAAGAGTCGAGAATAGTATTCGCGTTCGCTTCCACCGACGCTGCAGATAAAAATTCATGGGTATTTCGGTAAAGCGACGAGCGAACACGCGAGCACCAAATGGTGTCGCTGATCGAATCGTTAATCAGTGCCGACGTCCTTTCGCGGAAACGCGCGGCCGGCGTAACGATTTAACGCGATTGCCGTTCGTTACATCGCGCGCAGCTGGCGACAAAAAATCACACCGCATGCAGCTAGCGCGAAAGAGCGCAAATACTTTTTCGCCTTCTCTCGCGATTACATACAGAGCAGTAATTATCTTTAGGAATGTAAGTACGTATGCCTTAATTTACAGTCGGAATTGATCCACACAGGAAGTTTAATTTCCGGTTGATTTTTGTTCCAACGGGAGATGTTAGTGAGTAATTAATTCATTTGATGAATAAGATTTCCAACTGAACGAGAATTCTTCGGTATTACGACGTATAATGCATTCGAGTGCATACTCGTGTGCATTGTAATGTACTACGAGCCTTTTATTACAATGGCCATTGCTACTTCTGGATATGAATAATTTAAGGATATTAATCATCTTTTTCTCAAACTAGAAAATCAACATATGTAAGTACTTCGTTCGAATTTTATCGAACAACACCGTGGTCTATTATACAACTAGGGAAACCGAAAATCCGTTAATGCGTCAATACTCGACGAAAACTGAGTTATCGTCATAAAGGAGACACGTACGCGGCACTTGAGCGTCCAATAAGTATGTCGTAGCCGGCACTTTCTGCGCCCGTTTGCGGCCGATATATATAGGGCGCAACATGAACTAACGCAATAACGACAACGAAAGCGACTAAAGCGACGCAGCAGAAGCTCCATAATTACGAAGCACGGCAATCAAATTGGCAACACGCGTAAAGAGAAATGCGCGAAAGCGAGAGACGAAGATAATTGCTCTCGTGGCAGAGCGTCGACCAGTGCAACGGTTGATAAGGGTAACGTGGAATCGCTTATCATGGATTTCTCCCGTTTAAAGTTGTTTGATAAAGGAGAGAATGAGACGCGGAGGAAAAAAACTGTAGTAGCCGGAGAAAGAGAGATGAGATGGGTGCCAGAATCTAGGTGGGACGACGCGAATGTATATTGTTCATAAATTAAGTATATAAAACCGTCGTGGCGTCGGCCTCTTTGATGCCAGGTAGGCGGTAAACGCGTTTCCTCTATTTACAAGGTATGCCTGCCAACTCACTGTGATGGGAGGAAAAGAAAAAGATAAAGCGAGTGGCTGAGAGAAGTGAGGGCACGTGATAAGATGCACTGATTAAGCATTAGGAATTAACGCAAGCCTTCGCATAAATTTTTCTTCGATCCACAGCACTATATGCTCAATTTCAATTGGGACTCTCGCACATTATTTTCCAATAACTCGTTCACAAAATACTTGGTATAATACTGCTTAAATTTTCGGGATGATTAAATAGATGTAGATTTGTTATTATTAACTCACCCCGTACAAGGTCAGGTGACTAGCGGCCGAACGATTTCTGTTCGTGCAAGTTTCTTTGATTCGAGTCTTTTAGTAATTATAGTACATTTTATTATTTTCTAAAATGAAGTTTTAATATTTATTCTATAGAAAGTTAAAAGTATAGTGAATTTTTAAAGATTTTTTGAATCATTCTGGGGAAAGGGTGAAAAAAACGAACGGATTCTAGTGATCTATATTTAGAGGCACCAAATTGTACCTTGTTTTGTAAGGATTAAAAAACATGAAACGAGCATTTTCGTTAATAGATCTTGCGCTAACTCACATGCTCTCGTCTTATTGTTATTGATTTTATTCTCAGAGCTTTGTCATTTTATACAGAGTAACTGAAATAACACCCACTAATATAGTACGATTCCTAATAAAAAAAACTCAGACGAAAAGTCCTGTACCATTTTGCAATTTTCGAAATATTTTTTTTAGTTACCCAATGAGCAAAATGTCTAAAACTGACGTAGACAGTATAAGACAGCTTTAAGATATCTGTAAGAGTTCTTTTAAAAAAAAATCTTCAAAATATTTCACAAAGAATATGGAAAGATATCTTAAAATTGTTTTGTACATCGCGATTTTATCCGTTTATTCAGCAATACTTATAAAATATGTCGTTAACTATTACGAAAATTGCAAAACAGTAAAGGACTTTTCGTCTCAGTTTTTTATTAGAAATAGCTATATGATTAGGGGAGCGTTAATTCAGTCAGACTCTGTATATTAAATAGACGTTTCAAAATTAAAATATTTTTATATTTGAGAGAATATCATAGAGATGTTCCATATATAAAAATATCGATATCTTTCATTACGGAGAATACTACGAGTTTGTAAAATCTGATATCAACAGCCCGTTAGAAAACATACCAGGAATTTCCTTGGTGCAGTCAGCTCTAGGCACGTAAGTTACATTGCCGCTGTTACCTTGCTGAAAGATTTATGTGTCTTGCATATATAATATTCGCGTTCACGCAATATGCTCAATATGGCAGCGACAGTGGCGACAGCGACCTCCATATGTTGGATAATGTGGCGTTATCAGTATCGTTTTGAGATTTAAAGCGTCTATCTTTTCTTGTGTCTGGGCAATCGATATGTCTAAAATCGCATGGGCGGCGGCGAGCCATATAAATGATACGATAATAACGCGTTCCACAGTACGTCCGACGCTCATGTCAAGATCCGTGACCGATAAGCACGTGCACTTCTCGAGCGGCTCACGTGCCGCGGAATGTACGATACATGCGAGAAATGCAGTAAGAATTTTGCCAAGAAGACAAGTTAGGGAATATCGCGAGAATTTCAAGATGTGTATCACATGTGAAATAAATTATGTATTTAAAAGAAAATTCGAAACATAACAATAAATGTCATCACACTGTATATGAATATACAACGAAATAATGAGAAAGCCTTATTGGTCCAAGCTGGATCTTAAGTGACATTTCAGTGTGAATTTATAATATATACACATTTCACTTCTATAAATTGCGCGCTGAAATAACTATCGGTCCTGCCCTAATCTTAAACTAAAACTGGAATAATAATGTCACAAATTAAAATGACAAGCAATTTAATGATATTGAAGTTAAGCAGAAGCTTAAAAAGCTGTAGTAGTATTAATATGTATATAATTTCACACATTAAAATATTATTTAAATTGAAAGTTGATTCAAGTAATATTTTTTTGAAATAGCAACTTTTTTCCTCAGTATAGATTTCAATTTAAATAATATTTGTTAATTCAAACAATTAACATGTTTTAAATTATATGATTTTGTTAATCGAAATATATATATAATAAATATTTGAACTAAATAATCATTACGAACTAAACGCATTTAATCAAGTTAACATTTTTTTTTCTCAGTATAGCTCAATAAGGCTTCTTATTACAAAAAATAATATTAAAATATATCGCCGCGTGTAAATAGAAAATAACATGCAAACAATTAGTATTAGAATTGTAGTGTTGAAATTTAAATTTTGAAAATTCATGACATAATGTTAAAATATACATATAATTGAAAGTGTAATAATATAGAAAGAAAATAAAGTTATGCACATTCATTATATTAATTAAAACGCTGCACATTGTTCCAATTCAGAATTTTTTAAATGTTCTACTGAAAAGTAGACTAATTTTAAAATGTTTTCATCAACATAATGATATTTATTCAATATTCAAGCAGAATTATAATAAACTACAATCTCGCAGATGCAATTTTAGGAATACCATGAGGTCCTATAAATATTTTAGTTAATCATGCAATAGGTATGTCAATTCCACAAAGAACGTAACAATAAGAATCCTCAAAACTGTAATCCTCGCGATGTGTTCAGCAACGATCAATTGTCATCGACCAATGATAGGCCAAGCAATTTTTCCTTATACGTTCGATAATTCACCCTCTCGATATGGTGCATCGCGAAAAGGGCGTGCCTATATAATATCTAAAAAAGCAGCAATTTGGCTCGACGACCCGTCGCCAATTATCAATGAAGATCACGACAACGACAACGGTGGCACTGACGGCGGCCACGTGGAATCTCGATCGTTAGGGCTGTTAACGAGTTCGTGCTGGCACGTGACACGAGTAGCCTCGTGGTCTCGAGATCTCTCCGCCACGGTGCCACGCGACGATAGCGATGCTCTTCATTTCAAGAGAAGAGCGACATCGCGTTCCCGAAGTGAGAACCACTGGCAGGCACGTCCGGTGGGGACCGGCTCTTCTCAGCGTAGGGACGAAGGAGACGGTGGTGGAGGCAGAGGAAGGAGAAGAAGGCGAGAGAGACCGAGAAGGACGGAAGGTCGGGGAAGGGCACCGGGGGGAGGAACGACGCAGGACTGTGTTTGGGTTTCTACGAACCTGTCGCTTATTTAAACGAATTATGTGACAATTCGACGTATGTGTACCGTTATTTCTATTTACGAGACAACCCACCTCAAGAATAGAATATACGATAATTTATTATCATATGTAAGAAAATATATATATCGAATTTGATATTCGATGCTGCAGATCAAAAAGTACGTATACGTAGTACATTAATCATGAATATAAAAAGGTTTTTTAGTGATTCTATTTTTATCGGTATAATATTCATATAAAATCAAAACTGAAATCACATTGCCAATTTCAAATATAATACTCAATAAAAAAAAAAAAAAAAAAAAAAAAAAAATTGAGAGAATCGACAATTTGGTCGATTTTACAATTCGATCTGTTCGAAAGTATGTGTTAAAAATGACTGATGTCATGAAGATTTTTTTTTTTATTCTCTACCTTAATTCTTATCCTCTCTCGGAATATAATGAATGTACGTCCTATTCCGAGGGACAAAAATCTCCGGGAGCGGCTCTCATAAATGGATACGAGAATCTCGTGAAATAATTCAGCGAGACTAACGCGACTCCTCATTAATCTTCTCTCGCGAGAGATCCATTCCCCTCGCATCGAATCGGCCAGCAGCACTGCACGATGTGTACGGTCGCATACGCACCATACAGACTTGGTCGTCCCTGAACGAAGCGCAGCGTGCGTAGGGCAGCCGCCGGACGAAGAGATGCGAAGCGCGCATCGCCGATCGAGGATCGAGGAGACGAGAGCAGCAGACAAAGAGGGAATGCCACGGCAGGAAGGAAGATAGCGTATAGTAGTAGACAAGGCTGATAGATCATGTCGTGAGGGCCGGTGGAGGGCGTCCAAGCAACCGCGTTGGTAACGAGGAACGGCAGCGACGTCGGCGGCAACAGAGGCGACACCCACTATACTCACATACACTCATATATACGTACATACATATATACAACACATACATATATGTGCAGATGCACAATTCCCCTCTCTTTCCTTCCGCCTCTTTCTCGACCATTATCCTTCTCGCTCTTTCTTTCGATCCTGACCATCCTCCTCGAGCGGTCTTCTCTCTAACCATATTTCTCTGTACGTTATTCTCCTCTACGGCGCCGTCTCTCTCCTTTTCTCCCATTCCTCTCCTCTCCTCTCCTCTCCTCTCCTCTCCTCTCTTCTTCTCTCCTCTCGTCTGCCGACCTCCACGTCTCCCTATCTCGTACTCCTCTCTCGGTTACAATGTTGCCGCATCGGGTGCCGCGCGGCATCATCGCTAGCTGCGTTCGCTCTGAGGCTTTGCAAGGCAGGCGCAGGGACGTATTATGCGGACGTGTGCAACCCGTTATGCGCTTCGCGGATCCGTCCATCGTCGCTTCTTTCTCTTTCTTTCTTTTTCTCTCTTTCTTCCGATTCGTGGCGCGAGCGCGCGCCTAATTCAATTCGCTCAGTCAGGCGGATAGAGATGCGCCACTTCCATCTCTCCCTATCGAAGCCACCGATCACTCGCGTAAAATCCAATTGCAATGGATGTTAGAGGATATTCGTGCAAGGAAATCGCGTCACTCGATTTTCAATCGTGTTCACTTTAAGGAGATACATAAGAGAGATGAAAACACTGTTATTTATGTAATTAGTTAATTAGACTAGTTTGCTAAATACTCGCCAAATGCAAATGCGTTACATTGCATGTGCTGAAACACGAACAAGAAACGCTTGTAATACATTGAATAATTACTAAATAATTGCATCGTCTGCATCATCTTAAACAGCCGCAGTTATTATGCGTTCGAATGGAGTTCTATATTTGCGGTTTTACTTCGTAATAGTTTGTTGAAACATAAGACCACATTATTCAGCTCGATAAATAAATTCGAGATTTATTCGAACTCGTCGGTGATGAAGCAAACAAAATGCATTCGTCACGCATGTAAGTATCTTGCATTTCATTTTTTTACTTTTAATCATCAATATTAGAAACATCAATTTGTATCGTATTACATTCCTTTTATATATATATATATATATATATCTCGCGCGATCGTTCCGCATCGGAATGTATAAAATCGACCTGACGAGAACGGAATGCGCGGTTCTTTGCACGTACGACGTCGTCAGATCGGATTCTCGTTGGATTCAAGTGGGTCGTGCTAGAGCTTCGTCGGCGCTGCGGTGCTTCGCGTAATCGCGAGACGCCTCGCTGCGCCGCCGAGAGAGAGAGAGAGAGAGAGAGAGAGAGAGAGAGAGACGAGAGAGAGAGAGACGAGAACAACCGACGAGACGAGACGAGAAGACGAGACGAAGGGAAGCAAGGTGAGGTGAGATGAGGTAAGGTGAGGTGAGGTGAGGTGAGATGAGGTGAGGTGAGGTAAGGTGAGGTGAGATGAGATGAGGTGAGTTGAGGGTGAGGATGAGATGAGGTGAGGTGAGGCGAGACGAGGCGTGGGCGCGCAAAATTGGGAGAATACCATGACGCGCGGCGCAACGCGGGGCTCGTCCTGCGCGAAGAGACGAACGCAGAAAAGGCGGTCCGCGTGCGCGAGCCTCATGTCGATGCAGCTTCCACGGCAAAGCGTCGTTGATGAATCAAGTGACCAGACAGTCTCTTATTCTATATACATGTGTATATTATATATATATATATATATGTGTGTGTGTTTTAATTTCATTACAAAGCATATTAAAAATTAGAATTTTTAAAAATGTGTGACGTACTTACGTCTGCAATAAAATTTAATTTTACAAGGACATACTCAATCTCATAGTCAGAACAGAACGAGTTTAACATCTTACTCTTGTAGAGTGATATAAAGAAAGTTTATATGCATCTCTTAGATAATCACGAAAATTGCTCATATGAGTGAAAATGATATTATTTGTGCTCAACAACGGGAACGGCGTAGCACAAACGAACAAACGCGAACGTGCGCGCGCTTTTCCACGCTACTGGATGATAGATGAGTGCCTGCATGCCGCCGTCGTTAGATAAGGAGCCGAGTGATTACGATACGCGGCTCTGCTTTATACTAAGCGCGCGGCTGCAATTGCCGCGCCACGCAGTTGCCGCGGTAACGAAAGCAGTTTTGCCTCCTCTCCTTTTCCTCCTTCTCCTTTCTCTCCTCTTCTTTTTCCTCTTCATCTTCCGTCTCCCAACGCGGTGTTGTTGTTACCACTTATCGCAAAAACTGATCCGACTCGCGGCTTGCAGCCACGCGAATCGCCTTGTGGAATATACTATGAGGCGGTCGTTCCTTTAAAAGAAACACACGAATATTCGAACGAGAGAAATTTCGTTACAAGTATTTCAAATGTTTCACGTAAGTCAAATACTTTTATCTGCGTCGTTTGAAAAACGAATTATTATTATTTATCGAATCTGATAACATACAATCTTATTTTCTTTTTGAATTTATGACAACTTTGTATAACCCTCACCTTGTTTCTTAATGACATGATTCTTAGTGATCAAACAAGCAACAACTAATTCTCGCAGCATTCTCACAAGAGAAGACGGAAGTTGATTTTTAAAGAAGGTCCAAAGCAGAGACATTGTATGTTCATTTTAGCAAGCAGTGGGCCTGCCCTGGGAAACGAATGGGGGTCCGATTACGATCGGATTCGGGGAAAGAACGTCGTGAAACTGGCTCGGTACGGATCCGGGCGCAACTCGTGTATATATCGTATATAATATGTGTGTATGTGTGTACGTGTGTGTGGACGCAGGAAATACAATATTTATGTTGATGCTGCGCGCGTCGGGCTCGGTATTTAAGTTGTGTAAATCCAATATAAACGCCAAACCTGTAATAAATAACTTCTTGGCTAGCCGAAGGGAGATTCGGGGATGAAGAAGAGGCAAGGGAGCAGAGGAGACGCGTCGAAGTGTGAGGAGGAAGGACAGATTCTATGAGAAAAGAAGAAAGAGCGAGAGAGAGAAAAAGAGAGGAATACTGAGGCGATGGGAAGAGGTTATATTATACCTGCCTTGAGGCCTTCAGCCTTCGCCTTCGAGAACAAGATGAGAAAGTACGGACGTCGTTCGATCTTTCTTCCACACATTTAGCAGACAAGGACAGTGTTGGTATATGGAGAGGAGAAGTAAGAGGAACGTTGAGGTATCCTCCGAAAAGGGGCGGAGGAGTTTTGACCCTACGCTAACGGGACCCCTCCTCGTTTCTTTCTCGCTCGTAACGCGAATCCCTCGACCCTCGGACCAAATAATAGTCGTCGGAGTCGACTACGTGGAAACAAGGAGACATCTACGCTCGCCTTGAGAGTAAACGAATGAATGAGTATGTGAATGTAGGGAAGGGAACAGAATGTAGAAAGAGAGACAGAGAGAAACTATTAGAGGAAATTCGTCATTCTCTCTTTTCTTCGCCAATCGCTCAGCTTCTCCTCGTTCATTCCCTTTTTAGCCACTTCAATTCCGTGTTATGCAATGAGAAATCGCAAGGCAGGTGCCTAGACAAGGTTAGCGACGAACAAGGGGGGTCTTGCGAAATCGAACGGATGTAATTCAGTGAGATGAACATTCGCGGCTAATAAGGATAGCTATAGTATCAAAATTTTGTCCTTTTTAAAAACAAAATGAATTAATTAAGCTACAAAAAAATTTAATGTCTCACGATTATTATGAAAACATATAGTGAGAAATTTATATCACACAGCATATACGTGTGTGTGTGTGTTTAAATGTTATAATTATTAAATTAAGTGTATATCATATTATACATTTTGCGCAAGTCTTATATGCCTCACATATATGCCTCAGTATATAATCATATTAATTACTACTCTCATCTAAACAGATATAAAATAATCTATAACGAACAATTTTATCCTCTAGATATGAGAACAAAGACTTTGCATTTAAAAGAATTGTCAGAAAGCAGTGTCATGATTCTTCTCCAGTGCATTGATCGCAATCCCAATTCTAGACATTACTATCAGTCAAAGTCGAGCACGAAGAGTGAAAGAGTGTAATAGAGTAAAATGCAATTTATATATGAAAGTATATCTTCAGTATATTGAAATAAAATTACTAAATATTAATACATATTTCTTTGAATAGTACTAAGTAAATGCTTACTTACAGTAAATAAATATTTGCCCAATAAAAAAATTCTAATTAATTATAATTTTTATATTTTATGATGATTTTTTACGAAATAAATATACATTATATCTTGTAAATATTTATTAAAATTTAATTTTTTTTTTTTTAGTGAATTTAATGAAAAGTTTGATGAGTTGTCACCCGTCCGAGAGTGTCTATAGAGCGATTATACACTTCCTAAATGAAACTACGACTATCGCCGCTCCTAATAAACGAACAGAAGTCGAAACTAATAATACGCCTACAACCGTTTTCTTGAGTCAGCGGCAAAGCGTTTCAAGACGTACTTGCGGATAGTCGACATTCAAGTTGCGCCGTCCTTTCGCGCGCGCGTTTGCACACTGACGAAACTCGATTTTCGTATTGTTTGATGTCGCCCTTCGGCAGGCGGTATGATAATGGAAATACGTGTAATTGTACTATTCATACTTGTAACTCAATTTTACGTTGTGCATTCTATGGTAGATAAACCTCTACTCGGAAGATCACGGATTAATCTACTTGACGTTAGATGTTGCTTCGAGCGAAGAAGAAGTGGGAATAGTGGGAGAAATGCACGAGAAATCAATCAGAAAAAATTGGAAAGAAAATGTAACAGTTACAAAAGCAAGTTAGTGTAACATTTGATACACATATGATATTTAATAAGTACATTATCCATACAGATTTGTAAAGAGATATTGACTTCGATTACTCATTTCATATTGATAAATAATTATTAATATAAGCTGCACTCCCTAAAATTTTTGAAGTAGAATCTAACTATAAAAAGTAAAATCTCATTCTTAAAAACTGACAATTGAGCTCTTCTTTTTCACTGGCTCAACTTTTTGTGTCATTCTTTAAAATTAGACTCTACCACTCTAAAAATTTTAAAAAGTAAGACACATAAAAAGGCTACTTGAAACCGCTGCATAATTGATGGTTTCGCCATGTTAGTAAGATAACAAAATCGCAATTGTAAGTAAATGGAAGGGCCATTTTTGCAGTTCCCCGAGAAGAGTAATAATGTTGCGTTCATTGACTATCGAAGATGTTTCGAAGCGTTTGCACGCTTTACAACACTGATATACAAGCTTGGCCTTAGTATATAGGGACTACTACCCGTCGGTAATTACCCGTCGTAAATCGTGCCATTCACCGAGGTCGCTCCCTCGAGTAACAAGGCGGTCAACTTTGAAGACAACACAGAAGGAACTAAACTTGGCTACCTTTAGGTGACCATTGGCAGAAGCTGTACGTAAAAAAAAAAGCAAACTGCGAGAAAGCTCTAGTACTGCAGAGTCTGTGTTAAATCTTTTAATAACTGCATTGTTGCTGGTTGGATTTCATTGATGATCATCAAGCTATTAGCAGTTATTTTTATTGAGATCTCTGCATCGGAATACAAAGAATGTTAATCAAGAAGGAGACAGTTTTCTGCAAAAGAAGTTGGATATGACGCAAATACTTGAAACAATCGTGACGTTTCGGCGTCGTGCAATTACGGCCTGTTAATGGCGCGGCGTTATGGCGTCATATGATTTCGTAGCGCGTATAGCTGGTTATAACGAAAAGTGCGAAGGCACCAAAGTTACAAGAGGATAAAAGGATGCATGCTTCAAGCTTTTACGGACGAACGCCAGTGAAGTGCGAAAAGAGATAGGGATACGATGAGTGGACAGAGGGAAAAAGAACCGGGAGAGGAAAAAGAAGAAGGGGAGCAGGAGGAGGAGGAGGAAGAGAAGGAGGCGGAGAAGAGCTCTGAGGGAACATACGCATTATCTAAATGCGCGACACTGTACGCTCTATGCAACCGCCTCGTCTCTATGCACCAAGCTACTGTACACTCCCTCTCTCGTTCTTTCCCTGTGTCTCTCTTATAGTCATATTTCCATCTCCTATAGTGTTCTCTTTCTTTCTCCCTCTTTCCCAATCTCTACTTTTTTCTTCTCTGTCTTTGGTTCGTTAAGTGTCGCGTATTCCGAGTGCTATCCAACGATTGTCAAGTGGACAATCTTCGACTCCTCGGTACTCGGCCTCGACGAGGCGGCGACTAAATTCTCTTCCAGGAAAAAAACATTTTTAAACGGAAAGGCTAAAGCATTTCAACGCGAAGAACATTACGGGGATATCAGATGATCAGATGTCCCATAGATGGTGAATCCCATTAAGTGACGAAATATCACGATTATAAAAGTAGTTGCTAATATCCTTAATTAATTAATATCCTTCGAGTGCTCAAACGGGACAAGAATAGATTAGATCCAATTCAATTGTTTTCAAATGTAATGGTTCGAACCCAAGTCAGGTCGGATTAATGACGTCATATGTTCCACTTTGGTTTCTTATTGGACGAGGTCATCATGGTACTGTCGGGTTAATCAACCTGGGTTGAGTCTAAACCCACTGTACTCGAAAAACGTTAAATGTCTCGTACGATGGTCTAACTAAATTTATTCCACCATCTATTACAGAGGCTCAGTCTGTTGGCTGTTTATAGAAATGACTAATCTCGCGGTTAATTAACTTTTAATTTTAATTAACTTGGCAGTTGGAAATGCCGTAACCAAAGAAATAAGATTTAATTTTCCAAAGACACTCCACCTGTCTCGCTCTACACCTGTCTGTATTCGTGCCGTCAAAATCTTCAATTGTTCAGATCTTAAGTCAATATAATCGCACAGTTTGCTTGAACTGAAAATTGTACAAATTCACAAGAAATATTATTAGGCACAAAAAAACTGTCTTGACCGAATATAGAATTTTTCACTCATATGTGTTTAATCTCATCGATTGATTTTCACTTAATACTGCTTAGCCAATATGTTGTTGATTTTTTAGAAATTAGATATGGAAAAAGGTTGCTAGAGGATAGTTCGAATTGCATATAATTAATCGATTTATCGTGATGTTCAGAAATTATCCAACATGTCGCATGATTTGCATCGCGACAGCGATGCTAGCCATCGATATTTACTGTTAGATTATTTACTATTACACGTAAAATAAATAATATGACATACAGAGATGGAAAGATGCCTGAAAAATTTCTGAAGAAAATGAATAAGATACACGGTAAAAACTTTTAGATCTCCAATCGGATTTTACTTGATATCCAAATAACTGCTCAACATGTCACTTTTCAAAATGATTAGTTTTATATTAAAATATAAACAGTTTTACGATGTTTTTTTTTTCGTCATATCATATAACTGCAACGATATCAATAACAGAAAAACATAAATAAATTCTCTAGCTAGATAAAAATTCAATTAATGGAATTCGGATTATAAATTGATTATTAATGACATGTATGTAGACTGAATATTATTAAATATGTATCCATTCTGTTAATATACGCGATACTCGTTTCCGGTTCTTATAATTTTCCAACAAGACGATCGAGACACTGATTGCCACTTTTAACCAGGCTATAATTAACGTAGAAATATTCGATGCTTTCGGTGGCAGATCAACGATGGCGCAGGAGGTGTCGAAATCGACAGAGGTGCGATATACGACATTGCAGCTGCGAGCTGCAACTGGTCAAGAGCTTCGCCCGCGAGGCAGAATATCATCGGCGAATTCGACGAACGATCGCTCGTAAATTACTATACCGGCAGCACTACGGTACACGTGCGCGCGCGAGTTCGTACCGAAAAACGCAAACTACGAATTCCTGAGGTGCATCAGCAACGTAGTCGAAGTCCCGGTCGTTTTTCTTTCCTTTTTCTCTCTTTTCTCTCCTCTTTTTTTTTCTCATTTTTTTCTTTCTCGAATGGAGGAGGCTCGTTGCCGAGCGAAGAAAGTCGGAACATCGCCGCGGCCTACGGCGTCTCGGAATTCCGAGACTATGGGTGGGAATTCATAAAATTTTCGTTCGACGTTTAACGACGACGACGCGCGCGTCCCTGTTTTTCGTGCGCGTAAAATATATCCCAGGCCATAACATTCTCCCGATTTGTTCAATCCTCGTTCTTTAATACCCACGTCGAAACGATTTTATATTCAAGTTCTTCGAGACCAAATTCTCGACGGTACGTCAGTTGTGTTATGGAGAAATAAATTCGACGTTTTCGATACACAGAACCGATATATATCGGCAAAACTGGGAATTGGAGCGTCGCGTTTCACGTTAAATGTGCGGCAAGAGAACGTGGATCAAAGAGACGAAAAGGAGCAAGCAATGCTAAGAGCGAGTGCAAGCGAGAGGGCGGCAAGAGGAGCAAAGGAAGCGAGAGGAACGCGTTACAGAGAGAGAGAGAGAGAGAGAGAGAGAGAGAGAGAGAGAGAGAGAATGACACACACCGCGGTGGCTGGTTAGGGGAATGCAAATAACAGGAGGCGCCGATGTTTTCGAGCC
Source organism: Atta colombica (assembly GCF_001594045.1). Lineage (NCBI taxonomy): Eukaryota > Metazoa > Arthropoda > Insecta > Hymenoptera > Formicidae > Atta > Atta colombica. The sequence goes on from NW_017259370.1 coordinate 1,903,531, forward strand.
GGCTAGTAAGCCCGGGAGGGGAGCTTGAGCGTGTGTTTCACCGATGGTTAGCGTCAAATATTTGGTGCGTGCGCGAGGTATGGCAACGCTGCGTGCGCGCGCGCGCGCAAGCGAGAGAGAGAGAGAGAGAGAGAGAGAGAGAGAGAGAGAGAGAGTTAGTGTTCCACCACTACCATCGGCACCTTCCCCGCCGTCACTGGCATCACCACCACCGTCACTATCGTCACCACTGGCCGCCACCTCATGCCTCCACTGCCTTTTCCTCTTCCTCCTCCTCGTCGTCCAACGACGTCGACGACGACAACGATGATACGCGCAACGCGCGATAACGTCACGTGCTTCATGAAAACGAATTAATTAATTACTTTTCTAGCGCCGGCGCTAACCAACTGCGAGAGAAAGACACAGAAAGAGGAGGTGTAAATGCACGGGATAACTTCCGTGACGACAGGTAGACTGGAGCTCGAGAGATAGACTAGAGACGGCTTTTCGGACGAGCAAGCTGCGTTGCTATGACTCAGTTAACGAGCAAGCTTTCAGCGAGGAAGGTTTAACGAACTGTTCCAAGTTTGGCGTCGAGAGGCCACGAAGAGAGAACGGAACACGCCTAGCCGTTCTCTCGTCTAAGAGAGATTCATTTTAGACTAAAGTATTATCCATGAATGCACGCTTTACTCTTCCTCTAGGATTCGCAATACTGATTGGCGATTTTTTTAATAGAAACAAAAAAAATTGTAAAAAGAGAGTAAGAGAGTATTTTAGAGGTTATTAAACTTATCAAAGAAAAAAAGATCAAATTGATGTAAATGTTGATTTAACATCAGTATTATTATGATACGTGCGAAAAAAAAAAGACGTCCATCTTTCTTAGAGAGAAGTTTGAAGAAAGTTTGAAGATGTGTATTAAGAAAGCGTTGAAACATCAAGAATTCTCACATTTATATAGACTAAGCCCCCGTAAAAAAGTTCCATCGTTGCGTGCTCCTTTGTAGCCGTGAACTCTTTAGGACTTGCCCCTCCTTAGACAATTTGCCGGTCGCCTCCATAAGCGGACGCGCGGTAAGCCCGCTGGCGTAGTCGACTCGTTTCCTGTCGTTAACGCATTAAGGGTTCACAGACGGGGAGAATATCTTTTGTCGTCGCGACGGATTAGAAGAATCCCATTGATTTCGCGGGAACCAGCTTGATTTTCATCTACTCCTTCATGTCTGTTGCACGATCTCAGCAATGATAGTTAAGACTTTATTATCATCAATAAACAGTAAGATATGACTTACATTACTGATAAAAATAAATAAGTGTATAATTAAAAAAGTATATACATGTGTGAATATATATAAATTTATACATACTTTGGTTTGAATCGTTAGTCTGAAATCGACGTCTAAAAAATTATCTATTAAAATTTTTTGTTTTCGAATCACCAATTCTGATGAACTACATATATGTGCTAAGTAGAGTGGAAAAAAATAAAAATAAAAAAAAAAGCATATAAAGAAACATAGTACGAAGAAACTAAGAGTTCAGTAATACGAATAAATTACGAGGAATACTGAAGCCATTAAAGGAGCGAAAGTGGCAAAAATGCGAACAAACGCTTCTCCTTTTCTGTAAGTTTTCACTTGATGAGCTCTTCTTCTTTCACAATCCGTATTTATCGTATCCGCTTAATTTCGTTGATACGTAGAAAGATATGAATAAAACAAGAAACGAATATAATAAATTATGTGTCAATAATGAGATACATTAAAAAAGATTTACTAAATACTTAATACATACATGTTCCTTTGAATATGTATCAAGTAAACATTTACTTATAAATATTTATTCAATTAAAAAACGATAGTTATGAATCAAAGATTTTTATATCAAATATATTTACAATTAATAAATATTTACTTAAAACTATATATTCAAATAAATATTTATTAAATTTATATATAGTATTTTTTTAATACGATCATAAAAAATACACAATTATAATACATAATTAAATTATATTACATAATAAATTAACGAAATTATCAAGGGATTAATGCAACAAACATTAATGCTTTATAAACGAAATAAAATAAAAAAAAGTGTCGAGACACTGAGAGTGCCGAGACCATCCAAGACCTGCTACGCGCAAAATAGTGTAATATGAGACAGGTCGTGAAGCAGTAATAGTATATCCCGGTAAATTCGATCCTTACAACGCGCATATGGATTTTATTATTAATTTTCGTATTAACCAGACTTTATAATAACATAATAACATGAAAATAATATTATGTAAAAAAGCGCCAAATGCAGTTAAGGCTAGATCTTACACGGAAAGAGCAATTTTGCTAAAGAATCTAAAAATTTAACTAAATTTAAATCTGAAGATAATTTTGTCGGATCATTAAAATTATTAGGATTTTTGTATTTTTTATCTCTTTATTATATTGGACATTTAAATTGATTGCTATAGATGTCAAAATTTTTTGCAACATTATTTATCATGAAATTCCTACAAAATCATTTTGATGGTTCAACAAAATTATTTCCAATTCTACGTTTTGTTAAATTTTTAGATTCTTCAACAAAATTGCTTTTCTCGTGTAATGTTTAATAATATTTTTTATGAATATTTAAATACATTTACAGTACTTCAAATTGCATGCCAAACTTGAAATAATATTTTTCGCAATAAGTTTTTGACAATCAATTTATAATGTTGTATTATTTCCCGTTTTAATTTAAGATTGCGTTTAAAAATCGACTGTGTTCTTCGATGCGCAGAAATATTGAAAAATATATGTATTTTAAATATTCATACATTTCTAATATTATTCGATCTATTAATTGTAAGATCTAACCTTGGCAGCACTTGATTTTTTTTTTTACTTAATTTAATTTAATTTTAATCTAATTTATTCATATAAGCGATCTAACTTAACTTCTTATTAATGAAAAATTGATTACTGTTGATTTATAAAAATTAAAAAAAAAATACATAATAAATAAATATATAATACTTTTTTAATGTTATAAATTCAGGAACAATATTGTTGTTACACTTACATAAACAGCAAGTATATTTGTAATTTCTTATAAACCCTTTAATTTTCAGGACGCAATGAACATCGCGGGCAGATTTATCATACGATGTATTAGCGAGGTGAGAGATAACGCCGAAACGAGAGCCCTTCGCAGATATAAATCTCGGGTCTCATTACGAATACGTATATAATGCATCTCGCGCTTATCGATATTGATTTATTCGTAACTCCCCTCTTCGTTTTAACGTCTCGTTAATCTTCCCACTCTGATTACCGCCGGGTCGTGACTCGCCACAGCCAAGATTGGCCGCTCTTCGGCCACTCTCGACAGACGGCTCTCTAAGAAGGAACGCTGTTGCCCTCCTACACGGAGAAGCAGCTCGCCTTAAATCACCACCGTCCGATAATTGAGGGGGTCCTTGCGCCGCAACGGCACCTCGTTCCGGGCGCACCCCGCGAAATTGGGAGAACGAGCCGTGAGCCGCGCCCTTGTCCCGCCCTCCGTGCGTCGGCGCCGAGCTTCCGTGATGCCGTTGACGTCGGATCATCCTCGATTGCAGAGGACCGTGATGAAATTTTTATCAAGGAATAAACGCGAGTTCGAAGCTTCACAATGTCAAAAAAAAAGGGGTGGAGGGGAATTCCAAAATGGAAAAAGGAAAGCGTTGCAATTGCGACGCTTATTGCAATAACTTGTTAAATGTACTTTGTTGCTTTGTTTATTAAAAAAAATTTATATCATATGACATTAATGTTTAATAAAATCGACACATAAGAAAATTACAATCTTTTGTCATCGTATTTTAACCGAGATAAAAATTTTGACATTTTATTTAAAACAAATATATTGATCATATGTTTCTAGTGTAAACAGTATTTTCACAAAGCAAAAATTTAACATTCCCAGGTGTGTCTAAGATGGTATTTGACTCAAACATACTACGGCGGGAGTAATTCTAGGTAGGATTTTCTCGCTTGTCAGACGGCAGTGAATTAACCAACGCGTGCAACGTGTAAGCGATTATCTCGCCAACAGCCAGCGAGCCTGGAAGCTATCCGGATAACAGGCCAACCGAGCGTATCCGTTTAGCTTCTCTCGCTTATGTAAATGGCAACATCTACATGCGATGTTTGTTAAAACCAACCATCTTCAATTTATTGTCAGCGGAAAGCCCGTTCGTCGTAAAAAATGCATTATTTACCTATAAATACTATAAACGTTCACGTTTATGTATATTTAATATTGCAACAATGTTATTCCGTTTGATTTTCACTTTCCTCTTGGTTCTACCATTTGCAATCTTTTTCAACATAACTTTTCAACGTAAAGATAGATAAAATAGAATATTATCTGCAAAAGAATTAAATTACTCATGTAAGGAAAGTTTCTTATACTTTGTTATTCCTAGTAGTTATAAAGAGTATGATTAGAATTGATTACCTTGGCCTAATTGCCGGTAATATTAATAATATTGCTTATCCGACGTGCAACCGGAAATAATTGCGCAAATAATAGCAGACGACGATAAAGGGCGAGACACACGAACGGTATGACTGTTATTAAACAAGATTAACCCGTGTTAACAGTCACGTAGTGTGAGGTTGCTTCATACTGGGTCTGGCTCGATATACCGGGTGTTCTTTCGTGTGTTAAGTAGAGCTAAACATGCCCAGGAACGTACTTCTATTTCATTCGTTATGTTTAGTCAGTAGTATATCTATCAGGGTATGACTAATGTCGCTAGAAAAGTGTCGATACTGAGCTGTCATTTCGCCGAACTAATTGCGAGATAGCGATTGCGGCGTGTTCCCGTACCGGACTGTACGGCCTCGATAAAGAATAGATACGTGTAAATAGTAACCGGCAGCATCCGATAACCAGGACTGTGCCGACTTCCTGATGTCCCCGCTGCGGAATATAAATGAAACTGCCGCATTATGAATTGTATCAATTAAAAAAAAAAAGGAATGAACGAGATGTTACGTGATATACACGTGTCGATAAAACAGGTGAATAAATACAAAGACATAAATTATATGTCATTTAAAGGAGTATTAATTATTTTTTACCTATCTGTTATTACTCGTGAAATGATTTATAAATCGGAGTAAAAAAAAAGGCTATTATTACTAGCAATAAGTCTATTAAATTAAGTCTCATATATGATCAAGTAATAGTTACTAATTGGCAAAGAGAAAAAAATTAGAATGTCTAAGAGCCGTGAGACGTATAATCTTTTTAAAAAAATTTCCTATATTTATACCGACCAGTGCACAGTCTGGAATTTCTTTTACGCTTTTCGAGCGTGTGAATTCGAGAAACAATATCCGAAACCTGCCGAAACCGGTCCAGGATTTATTGAATGAATAAACCAGCGTCAAAATCGGGCTCATTCTCAAGGCCCAGGGATCATGTGTGGACACGAAAGGGCGTTTCGCCCGCGCGAGCAGTAGTGAAAGGGAAACGGGCGAGAGAGAACGAGCGAGAGGGAAGGGACAGGAGGACCCGTTCGCCAAGGGCTATAATAACAACTAACGCGAGGTTGCGTTAAACGCCGCATTAGTCACATCCGATAATGATAAAGCAGCGCCAGGAAGTTCGCCGAGCGCCGATATATACAGACCACCGTGCACGCGTGTGTGCAGCGTGACGACGTGTCCGTACACCCGTTATACACCATGTATAAAACGTGCATCGAAAGTCACACGTATATGCAGTCTTGCGAAGAGATACCCCTTTTTTTCATTCTTTATTTATTATATAAAATATTATATTTTTACTTTTTTATTTTTGCAAGTTTTGCAAGTTTTCTCAATGAGTCAGTTCTCTAATAATATTCAGATAATGTGATACTGTTCGTTATACGGTTATTTAAACACATGTACTGTATATGTTACTTTGATAATTTCACATGTGTTCTCGATAAAAATAAAAATATCGATGTCGAATTTTTGCGCGTTTTTCGGGTGCGTTCTTTCGTTCCCGCATCCCGGAGTTTCGATAAAAATTACGGGCGTCACGAGCTCGGTAAAAATCCAGCCGTTCCTGGTTGGCGAGTTGGCGTGCTAATCGACAAAGAGGCAACTGTGTTGTAGCACGAGCCTCGGTTAACCATGAAGGGCTTAACGGTCTCGTCGAGGCGAAGCGATTTAAAGCGGTGGCCGTTCAGTGTCGTGCCACATGCTGCAGCTACGTTTGCGATGATAACAATGATAGCATTGTCTTGTCGTCGAGTTGTCAATGACAAAATGCGCTTTACGAAAAGTGTTCCACGCAAAAGCTTCCGCGTGCGAGTTAGAGATATTTGCAAAATTTATTATCAAGAAAATTAAAAGTTTAACAATTTAAAGAAACATTAGTTTTTATACAATGCTATACTAATGAATGCTCCATAATTCGATATAATATCTCAATATATTATATTTTAGAAAATAATAAGATTAGATCCGTGTAACAAAATATTGAGGCAACAATAATTATTGAATCATTGACAATATAAATGATTAATATTTAGTATTACGATTCATACACTTAGGAATTATATACATATATAATTTAATTATTGATTTTAACAATCTAAATGATTTTTCTACAGTCAGAATAAATGTAAATATTTCTTCATGTAAACATTCAATTTAACGTTCGACGATACAGTATTTATCAAAATTAATTTGAAATACAAGAAACAATGTTTATCTCATAACAACTCAAGTCGAAATTTTATTCCTACTTTCAATCTCAATTAAAGAGATACTTTTTGATACTTTTAGACCTATTCTGATATACTCAGATCTCTTTTGATATTACTTAATCCACAGCTTCTATTTAGAACCACAAAATTCTATCCAAGTTAAATCTTTTCATTGGTTTCCGACCACACTATTAAGAGTTTTACTTTTCTTTTAATATTACTTAATCTATAGCTCCTATTTAAACTCGTCAAATTTCATTGAAAATAAATTTTGCTTCTTTTTTATATTCTTAAAATTTTCTCCAACTTTTTAAATATTATTTTAACTAAAATTGCTATTTTTGTTACAATATTAAATTAATTAAATACTTTAAATTAATTAAATACTTAAAACTCTTATTATCGACTGCTACAACATACATTTTATTTATAATAAAATCTATTAAATTTTCATTTATCAACATTAAAATTTCATTTAATGCAAATATATGAAATAATAACTAATATAATTTCTTTATAAGTATGTAATAAATCTTATTTGAAGATAATTCTTATTAGAATGATTTTGTAGATGGCAACTAGCGAAATCTAAGATAAGATCGGCGAGAACGTGGCAGAATGCAAGAGCGTCAATTGTAACGTAGCACGATGCATCGCGGCGCGATGCGGTAATTATATAACTCGTCCGCGGCAATTACCAAAGTTTTAATTGCTGTAAGCTGCGAGTGGCCCCGCAATAATGTCATTATTCTCGGCCACTCGCGTGGTTCGCCTTAACCGCGAACAGGCAAACGAGAAAAGAGGGGAAGAGAAAGAAATGAACAGCAAACCTGAAAACGTGCTACCCTTGTCAAATGTTTCTTCCCCTCGCATCTCTCCGATGCACAACTCGATCCTTTTTCGTTGAACGAAGTTGAGAATTAGCAACGAGGTCTTTTTGCAGCGCAAGTAAATCGAAATAACGAGTTACAAGAGTTTTTTATCCTGACTATCCCTAACTCATGATCCAAAGGATACTTGCCCCATTGCGTTACGCCGATACGATTTAAGGATTAAAGCCCTCTTTTTCTCCGAAGATTCGTTATGAATATGTATTATGATGATATAGAGCAGGTGCGAAGTTTTGCGAGGCCTTCTCTGACCTGGGTGAATCGCCCTTAATGGGCACTCTCTCACTATTATCTACGCCCCAAAAAGCCTCAGCTCTCTCTCGCTTGCTCTCTTCCTGCACTTGGACAGAGAAGAGATGGATGCTATAGTGCTTCTGAGCATCAGAGACTAATAGCGACCATATCAGCTGCCCAACTGAGCGCCTCGGAAACCGGTGCAGCAGCGGCACCCATACCACGCATGCCGAACCATCGATATCGCCGTTGAAATTCAGCGGCTCTTATCTATGTCAAAAAGCTCTTCTCTCGCCTTACTCACTCGCATGAATAAATTAGCCCATGCGCGTGACCAAGCGAGCTTTTCTCTCAGCTCAGAAAGGCTTCGTCGCTATAAATTAATCCTAGAGTGCCACATTGGAGCGTATTGGATTTTTTAGTTTGCCTTGTCAAATTTATATTTTGCTACATTAAAGAGGATTTAGACTAGACTGTTTATTTTTCTATTTCAAATATATTATCAAAAGTAGAGAGAGATAGAGAGAGAGAGAGAGAGAGAAAGCAACTTGATGAATTATCGATTTATAGAGAATTTAAAGAGACAACACGCGGATGACATTCAAACGAGAATTTTGCGAGAGAATCGGCATCACATCACGTAAAGTATGAGCAGGTAGAATAGTCACCTGTAAAGGTGGGTAAAGGTAGGCAGCACAGTCTGAGTCACGCAAACTTCACGCAAAACCCAACCAAGTCTTTCAGACCTCCCTCTCTCGACGACTTGTCATTAATTAGAGACGCCCAGCCCGTCATCTTCATGTCATATGAGAGCCGCGATGATATCAGATATATTTTATCTTGCTAATGCATCCTCGCTAAATTTCTCATTTTATTCGTGACCTTTAATTCACCAGATTGTTATGAGCGCGATTTATCTAGTTTTAAATGAGAATTGATTTAATCTTATGTTTATGTTATGTTTTTTTGTTATTAGTCTGTGACTTGCAATAGAAATTAAGAATGTCGATATATACAATGATGCACGTTAATATTCTTAGTCAATATTTTTTTTATTCTAAGAATATATGAATCAGAATCCTCTTATTATTAATGAACAATATGAGCAAATAGCGACTTTATAAGATTATTACACAGAAAAAAATTTGCTAAATTTTAATACATATTTTTTTTAATATTGAAGTACTAATTGTAAGTAAACATTTACTTATAAATAAATATTTATTTAATAAAAAAATAATACAATAGTTGAATCAAATTAATGATTCGTATACTAAATAAATATGTATATAATTTACATTTATAAGTAAATATTTATTTAAAACTATTTAACAAATATTTATTAAAATTTAGTTTTTTTTTTCAGTCTCTCAACAAGCACGCGACAAAATTAAGCTTTTACAATTAAAAAAAATTACGAAACTGTTTACAATATTTTTAACTACTTATTTTAAAGCGTTGTATGCGCGTATATATGCAGACTCAATAATCGCATTTACATAAAGATCGATAGTTGAATCACTGATTAACGTGTGCGCATGGTTTTCACAAACTGACGAGCTTTCGGAGTTGACGCATGAGATCGAATGACGGGCGCAACCCGAAGAAATTAGTATTGCACCCGTGCGTCAACGATAAATATTAAACAGACGATAAAAGCCGCGCGCACGGACAAAGGGCATAATGAAGCGGCGGGAAGCGCGCGAGCAGCTAAACAATAACGGCGAGGGACGAGCGGGGAAAAGGGTCAGCGATGGCCAATTGCGGTAAACAATAAGAAGCGACGAATTGTAATGCATTTTTTTCAGCTTTCGGTCAACCGCAGGAGTGGCCTAGCGTGACATCACGTTTTTTTCGAGCCGCTCATAATAGCGCAGCTTACCGGCTATTACCGCGACTGGCACGCCTCTCTCATCGTTCACTACCATGGTAATACACGATTCTCATCACTCTCTATATCTCCCTCTTCTCTCTCGGTTCTTCTGTTTTCGGTCTACCCTTTATTATGTATAAGATGTAAATCCTTTCACTGCGAATCTCGTGAGAATCGAAACTTATCAATGTAATCTTTTGGATATTTTTCTTCTTTCCCTCCTTCACATACACACAAACGTGATGCAAATATTTTTATAATTATCTATATCATATATTTTAATAAGTATATGCGAAAGAGTTTTTATTTACATTTATAAGAATTACAGCCTAGTTCATTAACAAGCTGTTCTCTAACAAGCACTTCAATATATGATTTCGATACCTTAACTTATAAAGGACTTATTAGAAGCACAATATTTCTTTAATTCTTGCTTGTTAGAGAACAGAAATATTCTCGTATTGTGGTAAGAGATAACTCTAATGCAACTCTAGCAGAATCGTGATGCAAATGTTTAAGACCACCGGGCAGAATATTTTAATTGAAAGATCGTCTCTCGACAAGACAAGGCAGACTCATGTAATTTCGCGTGAAATATCCGCACGGTCGGCAAGAACAGAAAGTCGGTCGATTTCATTGTCGCGACGTTGCTAAGAAAAAAAATTCTCCTCCCCCCCCCCTCTCTCTCTCGAGCACGCGCGCTCTTTTTGCACATTATTATTTCAGCGTTGACAATCGTGTGTTATCGCTTTTCATGACACAGTGCCGGCGAAATTACTGATGCTCGACGAAATAACGAGCAGCTCCTGAGAAAAAGCTGCAGCACGTGAGATCATTACGAAGGAATGAATCGTCACAATCACGTCGTCATTCATATGCTAACTGCAAATAAAAATATATAAGTAAGATGATTAAAAGAAGCCCGAACATGAGGATGATATATTATGATGTGGAGCACGTCATTGATATCAGGTCAGCGTGAAATTTAGAATACTGGCAAATTTCCGCAGAAGACTATCTAAAATATTATTTATTGATAAATTTAGAGGTGTTCATTTAAATAAATACTGAATTCGTTCATGTTTTCTAATAAAACTTTGAAACTTTGCATCATTATATACATAATAACCGATGAATAATTATTTAATACTGAATTTTTTAATCAGGCTTGACGATATAATGATTTATAATAATTTATATCATTAAATTATAATGATATAACTCGGAAAAGATTAACTTTATGGCATAAAACCTCATAAGTGCGGCGGAGGAAAGAGGGAAAGGGGGGTAACGAAACGAATCGGCGTTACTAGCTGGGCGATAAATTCTCTCGAACGTAATCCGCGGTGAGACACAAGGCTCTCTACTCACGGTATCTCTACCTCTCAAGGTGAATGATGCAAATGCCACTGCGGTCGACGGTCTTTCCATCGGCGCGCGAGAGCTCATTGTACCTATCTATTCGCTTCTAGGTAATCTACTAAACAAATGACTATCATTTTCTATGACTCTCACGATTTCAATGGTAATCAACAATTTTTTGTCTTACATCTTGTGAAAAATAGCGCGTTGTCGGTATCTTTTTATTACGCTTATTAATAAACTTTTGATGATGATGTTTGCTTTTCTGATCGATTATCGCAATGAGCGAATAAATTTGCAATTAATTTTCCTTTAATGTCGTTGTAATAACCGCGACACGTCCGCATACAATATATCAGTAGCATTAGAGGGCAATTAATTTAAGCTACGAACGAGCCTTGAAAATGATGGTGGCTTAGGTCTTGGGAGAACGGAAACCATAAAATCGTTCCGCCTTTGCAAACGGAAAGACCACCCGCATACTCGCCGGCACGGAGACCCACTTAACACTGGATGAGTAACGTCCCGAAATTGTAACACCTTGAGCAATCCAGGACGTGGAATATCCGAGTTGAAAAATGCTTGAAAAATCTCGGAATTCAAACTACTTCAAATTTTAGGTTATCTTTCATTTGTATAATATGTAAGAAAGATTATTTAGAATAATTTCAGAGTACCAATAGGTGCAATAGCATTTTACGTTATCTCATTCAGATTCAAGTTCAGGTTTTAAGTAGCGTGGTCGATGAAATATTCACTTATTTACTCTGAACGATGTTCGTTTGTAAGATTGAGCGAAAGAATCGCGATGAATGCAGCGAGTATAATAAATCGCATCTAACGCAGGACGAGTCGTATTAGCATCACCTTTCTAACTAATGAGACGACCTCGTGCCGCACGAGATCCTAATGAACACGTCATTTCCATTTACTTACCGCGCGCTCATATAGAGTATTATACAGAATCCGATCTGGCCCGAAATTCACATTCGATGAAATGCGGCCGATCCTCAAGCAAATTTTCCTTTGCAAATTAGAATCAATCATATGACCGAATAGACAGGATTTCGATATCACTCAACAACAACAATTATTATTGAAATCGACAGACTCTTAACTCTAATTCTATATCTTTCTTTTTGCCATTTAGATTCTGGAAAACGAGGCAATTATCTGTCAGTGTCTTCAAATTTGTTAAAATCCACACAATAAAAAAATTATCAAATTTTAATAAATATTTATTTCAATACTGCCACTAAATATACTTACAACTAAACATTTACTTACAATAAGTAAATATTTGTTCAATAAAAAAAATGATTGTTAAATCAAATTAATATTTCTTGTATCAAATAAATATCTTCATTTAATAAATATTTAATTGGCAGTATTGAACTAAATATTTATTAAAATTGACTATATTTTTTTTTCAGTGTACTTATACAATTTATTTACAGTATAAATAAGATAAAATAAGTATTTATTCAATAAAAAAATAATATTTAAATTAAATGATTCTTGTATTAAACTAAACCAATATAAGTACATTTAGTGAATAGTTAATACTACACTCAAATAAATATTTATTAAAATTTAGTATATTATTTTATTAATATTTATTAATATTTAGTATATTATTTTCAGTGTATCTTTGATTTAATTTTTTTAATGTGTATAATTATTAAAATTCTTGAAACTAATTACTTGTTTGATAATGTTCATTTGCAAAGCCGAGCGAAAGAATCAAAATTTATTTAATATATTTGCACCTCTCGCATTTCCCTTTTTACATCTATTATTATGACACAATATTGATATTATTTTCTCAAATTTGCTAGCTTAGTTTGCAAGTTTAGTTGAAATCAAACTCTACTTTTCCGAATCTGCGTGCAAACGCGGCATACGCTCGAAACGGATTATTGGGAGTTTGCACTGTAATAACTGAGGCACGTCGAGAGCCGTTTCTATCGTAAAATGACCAGCATAGCGGTAAGAAGATACGAACGAAGGCAGCAATGAGGGAATTCGCAGGTAACACAACCCCCTTTCTGTACCGCGAAAGAGTTGCGCGTTTCCATCGTTGCATGAGGTCGTTCCGACTTCCTTTTTTTGCTCCCCTTCTTTCCTCCGATCGGATGAAAAAGCGAGCAAGAGCGGGGCTTGTTTTGTGTCCGGAGTAGAAGTATCGACTGCAATTTAAAGGAAGCAAAAAAAAAAGTACCCGCGTAAAATCTAATTCCCTCCTCTTATTTGCTACATTTTTTCATTCCATCCCCGTAAAAATAATACTTTACGATTTCTGAAAATTGTCCGGTCTTATTGCAAAGCTTCTGAGGCAGTTCTCTCATTTTAAGATCTCTTCCATGAGTTCCAGACGAACCATGACGGAATCTTATGAAGGAAAAGACATTGTTGTGCTCTCATCGAACATGAAGTCCAACAAATAAACGAGGATCGCTCGTGAATCCATGTAACTCGAAATTGAAATGGAAACTCTCATTCGATGATACTTGAACAATCAACATTTCATGAAATATTTCTTTATTATCTTCAATATTTTCCAAGACATTTGCCATTTTGACTAGAAATACACATATATCACTTTTATATCCTGCGGAATTCCTTAAAATTTGTTTTTTTTTTTAGTAATTTAATTTATAGTATTTTAATTTAAACTTTTTTAAGATAATCAAAGATAAACGATAAACGTTAAGGACAAAGAAATTATGCTGCCATTGATTGTGATTAAGATATGTATTCTATTTAGAGAAACGTTTCTCTTTCCGCCTTTGAAAGGAAAAGAATTGCCTCTTCGAGAGGCCTGAAACCGTACACGCTATAAATTTCCTGTGCTGTATCGTTTAAAATAGAAACGCTAGTCGAAATAAGAAAAAAAATTACGGGAGAGTTGACTCATTTTCGTACTTCGATTAAAGGGTCCCCGTCGAATGATTCAAATCTCTTCCATCACGGCGCCAATATTTTACAAAGATTTTTTTACATACTTTACGTTTTAAGCGTTTTATTTTAATTCTCTCTATCTTTTTTCCTTTAAAAAGAGAGTCAGAGAAATCGAATTTGATCGAAGGAATAGTTGACAGCCAAAAAATACCTGGAGACGTCTGCGATTCGATTCGTTCACGATTCACGCTTCGTTATTGGCATTAAATCATGAACAACACTCTGGGGATCCGCGGGCGGACCTGACTTCTACAAACAGGTTTGCCTTCGTGCACAACTTTATTTTCTTAGCGAGGTCGATGAGAGTAGATTGAATTTTCTACTAAAACAGGAGTATACGCGCAGTGATTTTCTTATTGAGTGTTAGCACTATGATAGGATAACATTAATAACATTTATCATTAATTCAATAGATTTTATTCTGTTACGTGATTTAAAATCTTATTAGAAATAATATCTTTATTTTGCCTATTAAAATTTATATTAATTAAATTATATAATAATATAAAATTTATATCATAATTATGTTAATCATTCAAAACGAGAAAATGGGACTATTATAATATCCAAAAACTCATGTTTGACATTTAGTAATATGATAAAAACCAATTTCGGAATATGATGTATCATGTAATAATATCACGTGCGTTTCGATTATTTTTTCAGTCTTTATCAGCGCAATAAAAAAATAAAAATAAATCATCGTAGTCAATTAATTCGATATGTCATTCATTCATGTATTCTCTCATTTTAAGATCTCTTCCATGAGTTCCAGACGAACCGTGACGGAATCTTATGAAGGAAAAGACATTGTTGTGCTCTCATCGAACATGGAGTCCAACAATAAATAAACGAGGATCCAATCGCTCGTGAATCCAATAGCTCGAAATTGAAATGGAAACTCTCATTTTTAAATTATCCATAATTGAAAAGTTATATAATGAATGTTAAATTAAAAAAAAAGGAAGAGAATGATAAACAGTGCCGACGAGTTGTTCGTTAAGTCCAGCTTAAATGGTTATCACGCGGCAACGAGATTGTACGAACGTGACCTACTTGATCCTGCTGCCTATAATATGTCGTAACGGTAGTGATCGTGCTTGTCGATAGCTCGACCACGATCGATTAATATAAATATACGCATCCCAGCGCAGTTAGATACCGATAGACGGTAGCCGCCGCCAAACCGCATTACAAAAGCGCACATACCCCATGTCATGGTGAAACTAGAATTATGGTCGACATTGTCCTAGTTTCTAACACCAGAAGACATGAAATTCCCTTCTCCGATGCAATAATGCACTACCCACATACGGCGAGTCTTACTTGAATGATTTCTATAAAATAATTGAGAGAGAGAGAGAGAGAAATCTCGTGAATTTTATCTCAAATTAAGTATTGCCATGTGTTACTGTGATTCTGGATATTAATCATCTAATGTGATGATAGTGATTTATTTGAAAAATTGCGCAAAACAAATAAATAAAATAAATAATTCAAAATAAATAAAAGTGGAATTAATGGTGAATACAAGTTTATATCTCAATATGTGGTGTATTAAAAATATATATTTTGCTATTAATTCATGGCATTAATTCGTTCTAGTTTAACGCGTGAGGCTTTCAACGATTTTCGCATCCTCGCAGATGACACAGCGGTGTTTATAACGCTAGAAAACAATGATGGCGCGCCCGCGTCGCTTTGAAGTTCGTAATGGGCTAGAGTGGATTTGCAATAAATTAGTGCGTATGCGTGTCGACGAGATATACGACGTATCATAGCCAATAGCGATGGTCAGGTGTTCGATATTAATTTTCTATCCCTGATCGGAACGTAAAATTATTAATCGACAAACGTTAAAGGTGCATTGCGGTATCATTGGTGAAATTGAAAAGAATCTACTTGACGGAGTTGAAGAATGAACAATTGAGTGGTAAGCGGTTGTCGAGAAAAATCCCAAC
This sequence comes from Atta colombica, assembly GCF_001594045.1. Lineage (NCBI taxonomy): Eukaryota > Metazoa > Arthropoda > Insecta > Hymenoptera > Formicidae > Atta > Atta colombica. Next base: position 1,919,530 of record NW_017259370.1, read on the forward strand.
ATTTGCGTCCCGTCGGCGAAATTAAAACTCGCACGCATTACATGCACAAAGAGCTTATAAATATTCTGTAACGATACCCCGGCTCTGGATTGATTCCCCAATTAAATGTAAATGAGCGACGGGGGTAAACTAGTGGAACGAGTTTTATAATATCCCGGCAGCCTAGAGGGGTGGGAGGAGCTCGTGAAATCCTACCTAAGTAGATAGCACGAGCGCGGCCAATAAATTAATTATTCACCCAATAACCGAGCTGCAGTAGCTCGTGTCCCTCTCTCTCAAGATTGCCAGCCTTCCTCTCGCTATGTTATTTATGATTCTATCTGGTATTCATTTTCACTCATTTGTCCCTTTGAAACTTCCTCATCATCGAAGCGAACTTTAATATTTACTGTTTAATATATATTCATCTTTTAAATTTTGAAAAAAAAAAAAAAAAAAAAATTTATTATCATAATTTATTGAACGATTATTATTACCTCATTCTTTTTCTGCCATAATAATTATGTATCTTCTTTTACTCAACAATTCTCACAGATAATTCATTTTTATTTAAATATAAAAAGGAAAAAAAGCATCATTTACGGCATATTTCATAGAAATTATTCGATCAGAAACCTACAATGTCTGTTTGTAAAGACGTGTAACCCGTGTAGCAAGAGAAGTCACCGAGACGATGGCGACTTTTCTTTGAACAAGCATTCCCGACCACAATGATCGCAAACATTCTCGTTTCCGTTTTCAGGGTGGTTAGTTCTGGGCATTCTTCGGCGTTCACGGTTTACCCTGATATTTATTCTGGCTCATTTGTCCCGCAAGAATCGCCGCGTCATCGAAGGGAAACCCAGAGAGAGATCCTTTTTTGGATTTATACGCACGGTGTAGTCCCCTTGGAGCTCTACGGGGGTCTCAGGTGCTAACTATAAACGGGACTAGTGGGGTTTGACTCTAATGCGGTCTCTTGGAATCTGTACACGTATTCATTTAGATTCCTGACCGATAAATAAAGTTTGGAAAAAAGACACAAGAAAATTTTTAAAATAAATGAGACGTGCCAATGCAAAACATTGTGCTGTTTCTTAAAAATTTTGGGGGAGAAAAGAAAAACTTACTTTCTTAAAAACTATCATTTTAAAAATTAGGCAAAAAATTACATTATAATAACTAAAGGTATAAGCATATGTGTGCAAAAAATTTTTAATTAAGTAATTCTAATGTAAAAAACAAAAATCGTGTTAAAGCTATTAAAATTTCGTAACGTTATAAATCCAAGTGAAAACGCGAGTCAAAACGTTGTAAGTCCAAGCAAAAATATCAATTGCACATGGATTTATAACGTTTTGAATTGCACTATTTATTTTTCTCTGCTTGTAGCAACACTTTCTACGTCAAATATTAGTACGCGATAGGATAGCGTACTAATATTAAGTGCTAATATTTGATGAGGAAAGTACTGTTACAATCAATTTTTACAATAAAACGCGTTTTCACAATTTTAATACTTATTATTTTGCCGTCATTGATACGCCTCAATTACTGTCGAATTGTTTCGATTACTTAACTTAATGAATTCTTCGTGCAAATATGAATAGAGAATTAGAAAATATTGGTTCTTTGTTCTAACAGCAAATCGATAAAAAATATATTCACTTGTAAATAATGTCTATTATAAAATATTTGAATTTATCAATTTATATAAAATAAGCTCTATTCTATAAACTTACGTTTTCTCAATAAGTTTAATCGAATATTGGCTTGTACGGAAAGAAAGGAAATAAATAATTGTATCAATGAATGAAGTAGATATATATCGCGATGAAAGAATTCAATGAGAATTTTTGAAGGAGTACTTAAAAAGAAATTTCAAATATATAGTGTTTTGTTTATTGAAAAAGTTTAAAATTAAAACATCTTTAAATATTTAAAAACTAGAGACAAGGATAAAACATTTTAATATCTTAAAATTAAAAACACTTCTTTTTTGAGTCAAGACAAAGTAATATCGAAGTAATAACGGTTTACTCGCTAGTAACGATAGTCACAATAATCGTTTCAGTTAAATGAACATTTGTCGCCGAAATAAAAAAAAAATCACAAAAGGAACGCGTAGAATTTGCATAATATTATCGTCGCCGAACGGATGCAACTTTTTTGTGCGATTACGTCAAACATTCGATACTTTGGATGCAATGCAACGCGATGCAATGACATGACGCGTCGCGACACGAGACGAATGCGTCACGCGGGAAAGATATAAATTTCATCGCGTGGGCAATATCGTTGTGTCGCTACAATTGGTGCATAATGAGAGAAAGGATGTGCTCAGGCAACCTTAACTTGGTGACGACGACCTCGTTTGCAGCCAAGAAATTGTTTCAGTCATTTTCAAATTCAAGTCGAAATAATAAATAATTAATATTGCATTTGAATTCGCTCCCTGGTAGAAATATATGCAGTTTTCCTTAGACATCTACACTGAGAGAAAAATGTCGAAGTATTGCGAAGCAAATGTTACTTACGAAATTTGATTGTGATGAAGAAATATATATTTCTGTGAAATATATCTTATTTCTGTGAAAAATATATTTCATTTCTCTGAAATATATCTCATTAATTGCAAAAAAAAAAATAAAATAGATGGCTTATTTGCTAGGAATAAAATTTTATTTCGCTCGTATTTAAATAAATATTTATTTCAGTAAAATAAATATTTCTCACAATATATTTTTAGGCATCTTTTTCTCAGTGTATTTCAATTACTATCTAATATTACTGTATTCTCATTAGTAGTGCCAATATTGAACAGGAAATGGACAAAAACTTGATAGAGTTTTATTTTATCCATTTCAAGTGAGTAATTGGCTTTATTAATTAATATCTATTATTTGTTGTGTTTCTATTCAGTAAATGGATTCAAATTTTATGTAGTAACTGTAAAAAAAGCGTTCATCACATCCTGATTGGGAAATAGTTTTCCTTCTCACTCACTAGACAGAAGTTGGTATAACTGTTTAGTAACTGCTCAAAAAATACATGAAATTTATCAAGGTTCTCACTCTATTCTAATATATCTTACATGAAAACAGTCTACAGCTTGAAAAATAGGTAATAATGCACAATATATATACTTTTAATTAATAAAATAAATAAATCTAATTATGATGAATAACAAGAATTGATTTTTATTCTATGATATTTGTAAAGGATAAATTTATCGATTAATCCTCTATGCCCTTTTCTGCCAAAACCGACATATTTATGGTAAAAGAATAATTTAAAAAGAATGATCTCGCAATGCGAAACTCGATCTCAATCTGCGAATTCGCTCGTAGCTTTTCCCACGTTGAATGAACAGGCAGAAAAACAATTAGTAGGGATCTTGGGACAAGGGAGTGTAGGTAGCGTTGTGGAGAGATCGTATCACACGGCCATCTTGGCTGGTACTAACGGTCTATATGGTATTATCCCTCTGCAAAAGGACAATCTTCAGTTTATGCCTCGACTAGAATTGAAGATCTGGAGAATACAAAAATTGCTCGAATGCGAATGCTAACGTCTGAATCTATATAATAGTACTATCCAATAAATCTTGCGAGTGTCAAATAAACTTCTTTGCTTGACACCAATGTTCCAAACGAATTCAAATTCTTTGTAAAATTTTGTCTCGGCGCGCATTTTAAAGGACTACATATACGTAGTATATAAAATTCACACAGAATCATACAAACACTTAAGATCCAGCTAAACCACATTGATTTCTATAAATTGTGTTCTCATATATACGATGTATTTTCATATATACATCTTATAAGATATTATATTGTTTGTCTTGATGTTGTCAAATATTTCAAAATATTTAAAAAATTTTGAAATAAAAGCTCCGCAAAAAAGATTTTTTTCTTCTCTACCAAGAAGCAGCCGAATTAATCACATTTCACATCATTTTCATTGAGCGCAAAGAACCATAAAAAATGTTGAATATTCATAAATTGTAAGAAATGTTGGACATTCATTCTGATCTAAAGATTCTCAAAAATTCACAGTATCTCATCAATTTCCCGTTTTATATCGAACGATAGCATGACACGGCGTAAAATCGCCGATCGGATGCGATCTGGTGCGATCGGATGAGATGCGACGCGTATTTTCTCTTTTTTCAACTCCATGGTTTAGGTCGAGCTACCTGATATGGAAAAGAAAAGCAGCGAAGTCTCTTCCCACGAGTGTTAGACGACGGTACTCTTGATTGGCAAACAATTAGCGGCCACGATGTCGAAAAGGAGGGAACGATGAGGATGATGATGGAGACAACGACGACGAAGAGAACCAAACGCGGAATAGGTATGTATCACGCGAGCATCTTTGACCGGCGTCACGCATCCTCCTTACAACCCTCTCTTATCTCTCTCTCTTTCTCCACCTCCTTGGCAAGTCGCTCGCTTGCCAATATCTTTACAATGAGAACAATACCGTAGTTCTTCCGCCGGAGCGAACAGACAAAGGGCATTCCTGGGACAAAACCATTGTCACCATCGTCACCATCGTCGTCGTCAAACTCTAGAGAATCCTACGAGCATGTTAAAATGTTCTGTATAAAGCACAGAACAGGAATTATAAGCGTTTCCTTTAGCTGCACTTTGCACTATTTTCATTAATATCTAAAAACTAACCTGTGAAGATGCATGTTTTATACATCATATGATATAAAAAGACAAAACAAGATAGAGTGAAAACTTCCGAAGCAAGCTTATCAATTAAAAATAAGATAATAAATATATAAATTGCTTATGAAAAGTAATTTAAAAAATAATAGATTGGAATTATATGCCTAAGTATACATACAATGAGAAAAAAATTCTAGTAATGGTAACAAAAATGAGAATTATTCACAAGTAGCCAATTATTAATGAATTTATTATAATTTTGTTAAAATAGCAAAATATAATATTTTTCTACAATATATTATTATATATTTTCTATATTAGATAAAGTAAAATTTAGTAATAAATATTGATATTTAATAGTATAATTTTATTTAATTACATTTTATAAATAATATAATAATTGGGTTGCAATTACAAAATCACTTTTATTTTTAATACAATTTTATTTAATTTCAACAAAATATTAATTAAAATATGGAATATTATGGAATAGAGCGAAGAGTATTTCTCGAAGATGGCAGCTCTATAAAACTAGCAGGACTAAATCAACAGAATCAAATCAAACTTATCGGAAATTTTAGTATTCATTCTGTACTAAATTATCATTAATGATAATTTTGTATCGTGTACCATTTCGAAAAAAAATCGTGGCGCTGATTGCTTAATATTGAGCTAGTGAGTCCAATTTAAAATAAAAGAAAAAAAGAAAAATAATATCAGAAATTAATAGGATTAAATTTGTACTATTTTTATACTGCCAAAAACAATTCTATGTATTATTTTCAAGAAAACAGTGATGCTGCTGATTTAATATATAAGCTGACAAGACTAAAAAAAAAACAATTCCAGGACAAAAATTAACACAATTGGATTTGTACTAATTTGTATGTATCATTGAAAGTTAGTTAATATTTTATATGTTTTTTCTTCAAAATGACTTTATTGGTATATACTTACAATCTATGAGGCTTTCCATATTAAATCAGGCACCTTTGAAACATTGTAATTTAATTTTTTTTTTAATTTGCATACTTTACAAATAAAAATGAGACGTGTTTCGCGAAAAAAAGTGAGATTTTTTTGTGAAATTGATGTAAGTTGAAAAAATTCATTAAAAAAAACGTCGCTCATGCAAATTATTATATCGTCAAGAAACTATTAATCATACAAAAAAATAGACAAGACACCAATTTTAAAGATCTTCAATTGTTCTATGAATGAATTATTTTCAATTTATCATTTTTATATAATATAATTAAATAAATCATTTTCATCATCAACTCACCAATTAAAAAATTTCGTAAAAATATCATATTCTCATTTCAATTATTAAAGTAATCCTGAAAATTTCAAAATGAAACTCAAATGGACTGTATAAAATTCGAGACTGTAAAAAATTCGAGTTCCATTTTGAAATTTTCAGAGTTATCATATTGAAATGGGAATATATTTTTACAAAATTTTTAAATTGAGTTGATGTTCGTAAAAAATGTAAACATAAATAATGGAAAATGATTTATTTAGATAAAAATGATAAATTAAAAATCCATCCATAGATCAATTTAAGATCTTTAAAATCGGACTTTTAATCTTGGAATATTTTGCATTTTTTTTTGTACGATTAATGATCTCGACGATATAATAATTTGAATGTTCGTATGAACAACGTTGCTTATGAATTTCTGTAACTTACAAGTGTCAATCATTTCACAAAAAAGAAAACTTTTTTCGCAAAACTCGTGTCTAATATTTTTATTTATAAATAAAAATGATGTTAGGAAATTTAAAAAAATTAAATGATGATGTTTCAAAAATGCCTGATTTAACATGATGGTTTATCATAGACTGTAAGTGTATACCAATAAAGTCATTTTGAAAAGAAAACATATAAAATATTACTAACTTTCAATGATACATACAAATTAGTACAAATTCAGTTGTGTTAATTTTTGCCCTTGAGTTATTTTTTTATAGTTTTACCACTTAAATTAAATTAGCAGTGCCACTGTTTTCTTGGAAATGACATAATATAGAATTATTTTTGATAGTAAATTCAATCATATTGATTTCTAATATTATTTTTCTTCCTTTCTTTTTAATTTTATTTTGAATTAGTTCTGCCTGCTTAATATTAAGCAGAGCGATTTTTTTTCGAAATGGTACAAAGTTATCATTAATGGTACAATTTTAGTACAAAATGAGTACTAAAAATTCCGCTAAGTCCGATTTGATTCTGTTGATGTAATCTTGCTAGCTTTTTATAGAGCTATAACTTTTTTTTCTCATAAGAGAAATTCGATGTTCTATCTATACAAAACGGAGATTTGAGAGATTAGATTTCGTGCATTTTTTACCACATCATAATCATGGCAAAAACCAATAATTTTTTTAGTGCGGTTAATGATTGATCTATTACTCTTACTCTTATCAAGCTAAGAAAATTCAAAAACATTAATCATAATTTTACTCTGTAAAGTGAAATACTTTGAAATAAACGCACCACGTTCGCTTCGAGAGCTACGTGTTTTAATGTAAGGTTTTAAATTTCATGTGTATATAAGCACAGATCTATCGAGATCTTGAATCTTCACAGAGCCTCTCATCCTCCGCGTCTGCTCTTCTCTTCCACCTCTCTCTTCCTCCCCTTTTTTACTTTTCGTTTTCCCAAAACTACGCTCCGTTACGTCCGTTATTTTCGAGAACTTTGAATCGCATTCTTTTTAATTGATGGGACGCGTTTCGTTGCGCACGAACGTACAAACTCGTGTATTTTTTGTTTCTTCTCTATATATTCCTCTTCGATAGTCGAACAGCTTTTTCTACGGCGTTTTTCGACATTTCGTGTAAATTCCAGCAACATCATTCCTTTGTCATGGCAGTAACTACCGTCGGCAGGGTAGTGTAACGCGATTCTAGTATCCGAGCCAATGTCGTCACGAATCGAATATACGCTCTTTGACAAAAAAAAAAAAAAAGTTATGCACAGGTCTAGACCTGCGCGTAACTTTTTTGTCAAAGAGTGTATAAGAAATAGAAAAGCATTCGGCAGTGTTGCATTGTACGAAAAGCTCACGAATGATGGTCGATTGAATTCCGCCCCGTTAGCGACGAATTGATTTATCGAGGTTCTGGACGAGACGACTGATCGCGCGTGAATTATCCAATTTCTATTTCTCGCGCGATCTCTTATCGTGAAAGTCTCGGCTTTCGAGAAACGATCATTTGATATATATATTCTTTAACGCGAAAGAAATTATCCTGGTTCTTAAAACTCTTTATATTCTACAAAGTGCGGCAACGAGATGCACGCGAATTGTTTAGCAAATCGTTTTCACGCCGAGTCGCAATCGATGAGAATCGCGCAAGAAACGTGGGACATGATCGTCTTCAGAACTACTTAACAGTCCCACGAAACGATCGATTCCGTAGTCGACACTTTGCGAAGAAACGCGTGCACGTGGTGGAGATAGAGAGCGCGTGTGTGTCCCGACATTCCGGTGAAATGCGTTTAAACCGCCGCGACGAATCGTTAACGGGCTTCTAATCGCCGCGCATTACTGAGGTAGCACCTTCGAGTAACGATCGGACGAACTCGGAATAATTATTACGCTTTTCTCACCGAGGAGGTCAAGCGAGATTGGCAATATTCATTGGCGAGCGCTACACGTGTCTTGACATGCATAACATATTTTAAACGTAGAAATTATTTCTCTGGCGACTAAATGTTATTCTAATGCATTGAGAGGAATGTTTGATATATATGAATAACACGGAAAAAATAGTATAATTGGCCTATACAGAAATCTGATGATGCCAACTAGATTAAATAGTACAATATGGAACAACTATTTACGTGGTTGCTTGAACCACAGTACAATGGTTAGGTTAGGTTAACTTATGTTACAGCAATGATGGCATATATACATTTTTGTAAGCGTGGTGAGTCGCTTTTGCTTTTTAAAATTGCAACTTAATTTATAACAATTCTTGATGTAACAAGAAATTAATTCTTATTAATTTAATTTTTATTTATTAAATACATCATGCTTTATAATATCACGATTGACGCAATTATATAGATATATAACCTATCCATAGTAAATGATCCAACCAAGTTTGGTTGTCACAGCCAGATCGTGCCTAACTACAATGTAGTTGACACATCAAGGTAAATAAATCGATCATACACATACATTCTTATCACATAAAGATAACTAGGATGATGTATCTACATTGCTCACAATTAAATATTTTTAGTTATGTGAACAATATCTTTTTTTTCGTGAAGGTTTGTTAATGTCGTAAAAATTATTTATACAAATAAAAAGAGAAATAAATAGAGCTACAAGCCATATGACATTAAAAATTATTTATTAATACGTGACTAATTAAATCATTGGTTATTACGCCAATATTAATTAAAAATGTCACCATAATGACATAATGGCCATGACATAATGAGAAATGCACGAGGCTGGTCTCTAACCTTCCCCGCTTTGTAGAAGTAGAATCAAATTTTTGTCTTTATACGAGATACGCCATCTCTGAGAGCCTTGCGAAATATTCATCATTCTGCCATAATAGATTATTTTGTTGAAATTACCAAACGAAAACTGATTTTATAATTGTAATCTAACTTTATATTACGTATAAAATATGTATAAAGAAATAAAATTGTATTGTTAAATCAAAAGATTTATCAAATTTTGCTTATCTAATGAAAAATATTACCTTCTGCTATTTTAACAAAATTATCCATTAATCGGCTACTTCTGAACAATTCTCTTTTTTTTTACTGTTATTATTATAATTTTTTTCTTATAGTATATTAGAAGTCGCATTTGTAATTATTGCAATAGCAGTAGTTTTTCATATTTAAATTAATTATTTATATACCTTAAAATGTTATGTTTTAATTAATGTACTACAATTGGTGTGAGTTATTATAAATTGCATGACTTTCGAAACGAGCAAATAGATAAATAATTGCAAGCCCCATGCAATATGTTAGATCTAGTTAGCGCAACTAACGATTCGGAAGTGCTGTTTGCCGTGAGATTTCGAGCGAGACTCGCTTCGCGCCCCATACCCGTGTCGGAGCGGAGGTAAGCGTACGAGAGAGAGTTCGCCGAGACACGCTCGTTGTCGGAAATAACGACATAATGACATGGTAGAGGATGAGTGCCCCAGGTAGGTAAATCCAAGACTCCAAGACGCAGGCACGGCACAACCAGAGAGAAAGAGAAAGAAAGAGCGGGAGGGACAGGGAGGGAGAGAAAACCGGGATATATCCAGCGAGCAAGAGAAGAGGAATGAGGAGGAGGTGGGATCATCGGCGTGTCTCGGTAGTATCCCTGACCATCGCCGGTGGTTCATCAACTCCGAGGAGTTGAAGAGACCTTAATAGGCTCTCCCGCTAGAGCCTGGACCATGTCATGCACCCTTTTACCTCGCGTCTCGACCTGATTTCGCACGTGATTCTCGCTGCTGAACTGTCAGTTGCGATTCGACCGGATTTATTAATCAGCGTACGCCCCGAATTTGCATAATGAAAATAAAAAATGCACTCGTGTATACATATTCAGGTAAAGACTCGAGAAACAGATATCATTCTGATGAATTCAAATGTCGAGGCTCGTAGATATGTATACATGTAAGTTACATTTTTGCATCAGGCGCGAAAAGATCAATTTTACTAAAAATTTAGCAGATTTGAAAATAATTTTGTCAAACTATCAAAATAATGATGTACACTCAAATATGTGTTTAATTTTAAGATATTAATGTTTTATTCTTGTCTCCGTTTTTTAAACACTTCAAGATGTCACGGTGTAGAAATCTCAATAAATAATGAGCAATGCTACAAAAAGTTTTGACATTCCAACAACTAGTTTGAGTGCCTTACATAATTATTTTGATAGTCCAATAAAATTTTCAGGTCATATGTAACTAATTAAATTTTAAATACTTTAGCAAAACCATTCTTTCCGAGATTAGAATTCAATCTACATAATCAAAGATTGAAAATTAAACTTAACCAAATTGATATTGATATCATTTTTATTAAAACTGTGATATTTGCAATTGTAAAATCATATAATACCAACGTGCTTTCTTTCCACAAAATGTGTAATTGTCTTCACTCTCATTCTCTATAAACGTGCCGATTGCGATATTCTGTCATTTCTCTAATTATTGACCTTTGATAGACGCGTGGACCACGCGCAATCGCAATAACTTTAATAGCGCTTTATCGCGTTAACGACCGGTATAAATCGCCAGCGGATATATATTGATACAACGCGAAATTCCATGGTAAATGAAACAACGGCGAAATTGAGTGGTCAACGCGCCGACGCACATTACCGCGATAATTCCCAATAATTTATCATCGCCGCGCGTTGCGCGTCGCACACCCCGCGCCATGTAATCGTCAGAGTCGCCGTTACATCCGCCGCCGCATTTCGAACGTCATGAAGAATTGAACGACGTCGCGCGCGGTTTGCGTCGCGATGTTTATCAGCCGTAAAGAATCGACGAGACTGCTCTTCTCTCTTAATGGGTTCACGCGCCGTGGAATAGCGCACAAAGCGCAACGCGGCCCGCGAGAGATCGCAACGCCGGCCGCACGCGTCACGCTCTCTTTAACATCGAATCGGCCCAATTTTGTCCACTATTTAGCGACGCCATGCTTCGCCGCAGTCGAATTAGCCGAATCCGCAGAAGCACGCTCGCATCGATAACCGCGTTTCGCGGCTCAATCCTTCCGCATATTGTATTTCTTTCATACTCTCTAAATCTATATCAGTGGATAATCACTGATATCAGTGTAAAGTATGTCACTGATAATCAGTGAATGAAATGTGAGATCTCTAACCTAGCTAATCTTTATTATATTGTCTAACTAATTTTGTTTTAATGTACACAAATTCGAATGTGGTATTGGAAGAATGAAATTAACGTGCAAACATCAGTATTTTAGTTATGTAATATTTAAACATTTTTTCTTTTTTAGTTGAATTTCACTGATCATCCAATGCCAAGAATGATCCATCCCTTAGTGACTATCCATTGATTCAGAGAGTATATGAGTATAATAAAAACATTATACGAAAAGAATGGCTTTCAAAATTGAGCTAGATCTAAAAATAATTTTGTTAGATCATCAAAATAAAAACTGATTCAGGCTGATCGCTAGAATGTGAAAACTTATTGCTCGTATCATGCGTAAGTTTCCTGCATAATGACAGTCCAACAACATTATTTTCAGAGCCTTATATATCTATCTAAATTTTTAAATAGGTACTTCAACAAAATTATTTTCTTTTCCTGTGTATGAAAGATTAATCCTTTATTTTTATCATTTTCTCATAATTATTCTATACATTTTCGATGACTTGAGAAGACGACATGAGCCTCTGATACTCACTCTCTGAAAGCAAATTATAAAGTTGCACGCGTAAAAGTGAGAAAGAAAAAGAGAGAGAAAATATACACGTGTGCGAGCGGAGCTGTAAATATAAATCGTGAATCCAATTTGCGGACACCATAAATCAATAGCGTGATCACGATCTGGCTAGGAAGGCATGAAACAGTCTGACAGAGTCAGATCAGGTCCAGACAAAAGACGCGGTTACGGACGCATCGCTGTCGAGAACAAGAGTAACGACGCGATGGTCAATTAATGTTCGAGGCATGCCAAATTTTAAATGAAAATAAATCTACAGTGAGAAAAAAAATTTGACTAAATTAATTTAGTTCGTCTTTATTTCTTTCGATGAAGAATATATATATGTGTGTGTGTGTGTGTGTGTGTGTGTGTGTGTGTGTGTGTGTGTGTAAATTAAAAACAGTATATTTAACTTAAATACATACATTCTTCAAAAAAAGACGAAAAAAACAGAGACAATTAAAATAATATAGTTAAATAAATAATTAATTTACTTAAATGAACCATTTTTTTTCTCAGTTAGAAAAGTGTAATCGAACTCACCATAGAAACGGGGATAGGTCCTCCGGCTCCGTTGGGATACGGATATGGCGAGACGAGGTAGCCCATATTGAACGAGGAGGTATGTGGTGTCGGATCCACCTTTCCTGTTTTGGAAACAAACGAAGGTATGATTATAATCGTAGATCTTTCTAATAACTATTATATGTCGAGAATTAAGTAACACTTATTGTAATATATTCTTTTACTTTCCGTGCGTTTTAATAAACGAATTTCAATAAAATATTATAAAATAATTACATTTATAAAATAAGTATTGTAATATAATCCACATTTACGGTCAAAAATAATATTCTTCTTAATTACAAAAAAACTTTAATCGCACTTTTTTACTTTTTGTATAAAAAAATTAAAATAATCGAACTCTGAAAAATGTATGACAGTAATGTTGTCATACAATATTTATATCAATTAAACAGTATCGTACGGATCATAGATTGCTACAGATTAGTCAGACGTTAAACAGACCGCAGACGAAGAAATATTTTTTTAAATGGCAGCCTGCACGCGAACTAAATTGTAGAAAGTAAAAAGGAGTTCCTTAAGAAAGACCGACAGCCAAATAGTTGTACGACAATTTGGGGTTCGTGCAACACTGGCCTTAATTATATGTTCCCTATACAAATCGCTTTTGTTTTTCTTTTACATGACAGTTTGCCGAAAAGTATAAGATTATGTGGTATTTATTTTATCTAGGTTTTTTTATTTTGACCTCCCAATTTGCACCTGCTCAATTTTCTTACACATATAACACATTTTTCGCAACTTTATATAAAAATATTCAAAATGTAATTAAAAATATATTTACTGAAATCAATAGTCCTTTGTTTTTATTCAATTTTAAAAATATATTTTTTGACGTAATATAAAATCTAAAGTGCAATCATTTATTGCGTGTCAGCTCCATTAATAACTTCGTTTAAAGTCGTTGGAGGTGTCGCAATTTCATGTAATGTCGCATTTTAATCGAGTTAATAACATTCGCTTGATCCGCGTGGCAAATATAATTTTTTTCCACCCTAAACGTCCGTATAAATATTATATCTGCATTAAAACCAGTCTTGGCTTAATAGGATTCAACGTCGTTCGCGTAGAGAAGACCGATCTTGGCGAGCATGCCATGTCTTGGCGAAAACCTGCTCCAAAGATTCAGAGGCGATATCAATCGTCTATCGTTACGACTAATCCTTAAGACGAGAGATGGATGCTGCGGTCGGAGAACCTCCTTTTGAGCTTATCCTTCCGCAAAACTGAATCGTCGTCCTAAACGACAGAGAAATACACACAAAGAATTCATTCCACGATCATCCTGATCATCCTGGAGCTGCGTGTTTCTGTATAAGATCGTCTCCATAATCAAAACGAATTCCGTCCTTGCCAAATTCTTTTGTTCATTTCGTGAAACTCGATTGTTTCGACTGAACCGAAGTAAATATAATCTATTCGAACCAATAGCGATTGTCTGCTGATCTTGCCAGCGAATACAAGATTTAAGGTCGCAGCACAGACTTTTGCATAAGACTTAGACCACAATCTTGCTTTAAGAGTAAACAGTAAAACCGAAAGAAATTGATTAATCACAGTCGATTATTTGTCTCATAATCGATTGTGATTGATCAATTTCTTATCTTAAAGTAAAGGGATCTAATATTGCACAACGCATAAGACATAAAAGAATCAACCAATCAGAATCTTTCATTTCATATTCTAATTTATTCTCTTGTATGCCTTATACGTGATGCAGCATTAGACTGCAACTTAGTCCAAAATTTTATTTTAAGGTAAGAAATTGATCAATCGATTATGAGAAAAAATAATCAACTGCGATTGATCGTCATACAAAAGTTATGCAAAAATCTACGGCCTTTAAGATTTTCGTCGCATAAATTTTATTGTCAAGAAGCATCTTTAAGCAGTTAATGAGAGTCGTACAAATACTCGTAAACTTTACAGATATAATAGAATCATGTTCTCTTTCTTTCAATGATATTTGCGAAGCTGAAATTACTGCGCAAAAATTTCAATGAATATGCGGAAAGTAAGATTCTCTTTTGTGCAATGCTTGATACTACAAACATTCCGAAAAATTAATTGATATTCTACTTCCATTCTCCATAATTAATAAAAACGAGTATCATTGAATCACGTTAAAAAATATTTTCATATCAAAAATATTTAAATATATTTATTTCAAAATATAATACATGATGAGTATGAGAGTCAGTGCTTGCACAAAAATGTTATTCAAAAGACACTTTAATTATTGTATTAGATTCAGAAATACATATATTCGTACGCGTTTCGACTTGCTTTCAAGTTTTCATTTTTTTCAATATTTTTTTTATTCCATTGAGAAGACTCGAAGTTGCAAGTTAAAACGCGAATGGATATCATACTTCCAAATCTAATAACAATTGAAGTGTTTTCAGAACATTTTTGTGCACTACACGTTGTGCACATTTTTCTTAAATTTATTAAAACTGAGGCATCCTATATAATCTTATTGTTTCATTTCTTCTATTAAACATTTATATTTTATGGTTATTATTTTAATTTAAATAGATGATCAATGAATAGGATATATTTAATTAATACTTTGGGGCAACTGGAAAGGCGCTTGTTCGCAGTCGCTCGATCGCTCCAATAACGACCATGAAAGAGTTAATTCTTCGTGCTGGACCTACGCGATCCCGATCGTCGCGAGACGTAGGACCATTGACCTTTCCCTTTGAGTGAAGAGGCACGAGACGCACACAGCACAGCACTCGTTCGTCGTTCCGTAGTTATTAAGACGCGAACGCTTCTGCCGCGTATACGCTTCGATGCAATTCACACGAACGCGCGGACGATTAAATTGTCAGCTACGCGACTCTATAAATAACGCAACGCAGCGCCGCATACCACCGAGTCGAGTCCCGCGATTCTCGTTTTATCAACGCCCGTGAGTCTGCCGATAGAAAGCTCTCGCGAGAGCTGGTTTTATCGAGATTCCCGCAGCGAAACGCTTGACGGATTTTGTGCGAAATTATTGTGGCAGAGAGAGAGAGAGAGAGAGAGAGAGAGAGAGAGAGAGAGAACTGTTTCAATATCAAGCGTTAGAAAATCAAAGTAATAACAAAAAGATAAGATCATGTGAGCCAACACAAGATCTATTAATGAAAATACTCGTTATCGGGTAACTCCGGCAAATACGCCGCAAAACTCAGAAAAAATAGGAGTGAGAATAATTTTCCCGCAACTACTCTGTTACATGTCTTTAAGTTATATTAATATTGTGTTATGATTTTAGTTTCTTCCTGTTAATATTAATAAAATTATTATTGAATCGATTTCTCACTATAATAAGTAATGCCATTATAAATTATAATCTACATAAAATGATCACTGTAGGGCGTATAAAAGACACTTAGTGGTTTCATGATACACATGTGTAGTGGAATATTAAGCATGTTATGCATAACAAAATACAAGTGCTTTGCTTTCGTATTCTTTGTTTAGCTTGTTGTCTTGTATGTCCTATTTGTTTGGGATATATGGCATTTTTAACGAGCAAGATTTATGCCCAAAGTTTACAAAGTGCGCAGATTGAATACAGTGCACTAAATGCAATAAACGCATTATATAAAATATATAATACCTTATGTCATAACACTTGTAATGTAGGAAGATTGTAATTATTATTTATTATTTCATATACATTACATATTTATCATTCTTATTCTTTAATAGAACTTTATAAACACATTTTATAAGTTATTGTGCCATTTTACGTCTTATTTATATGCATTATTTGTAAATTTTTCATGAACCATACATACCTTCTCTCCCCTATGAGTACCCATATAATCCCAACCCTATGTGATGTATAGCAAAAATGTAAAGATTTCAAAAAGTTTATTTTTTAATATGAAAAATAAATATTTCGGATTTTAATATTTTTTTCATAGTAATTTTTTACTGATATAGTTCGTTTGTTTTAAACATAGTAAATGACTAAACATAGTAAACTTAATAAATTAAGTTTTTGATAGGCGCGGATTTTATTATTTATATACCGGATTTTATCTTCGTTCTTTAATATATAATAACAAAAAAAATCCTTATATTACATCATCGTCAGTATTTAAAAATCACAATTACAAATTAATTCTCTCTAAATATAAAAAGTCAATTTGTCAAACAATATGTGCAGTGGCTACAAATATCTCGCTTACACGACATTTGTCGAATTTGATTACGGTATTAATCTAAATCGCTTTTAAATTCAGATTATCCTGTCATCTTCGGGACATTAACATCTTCGAATCCAAATCGAATGCGACCGCAATATCAAAGTACAAAGCTGTTAGCGAGTAAAATAATAAACACTTGGAGTTTAAGAAATGAATGGCGTAACACAATTATATATCGTTGCAGATTCTTAGAGATAAAAGATGCACCATCGGTCGCATTCGATTTCGCCGTCTCGGAAGGAACCGTATAAAGGCGTGCAAATGGGAACTGCTTGTCTAGCGTTTAGCTATAATTTCAGTCACGTTCCTCTCGCATTCACTCGCTACTGCCGAATGCATATCCTGGGCGCACATGTGCGCCACACTCGCGTCCAAAGTTTATTACAGTTCGTCTCTCCTTTCCCTTCCACTCGTCCCACCCTTTCCATCATGATCGGCGCGACGCGTCTCCTCCCTCGGCCGCCACGCCATGGCACGGCACGGCGCGTTCTATCGGCCTTCCAACCGGCGCTACACCAATTCAAAGTTCGTGCACTCGATCTCTCTCTCTCTCTCTCTCTCCCTCCTCGTTTTCCATCCTCCTTTCGTCCTTCTCTCTTTCGCTCCTCTCCCGCGGGTTTGTTTACTTCGCAGTCTTGTTGGAATAATACCCCGGCAAGGTAATTATAGATACCCGGAGCCGCACAATGCGACTCCGACACACGTTTACAACTGAAGACACACACCCGTGAATATTTCTCGGTACTGATATACACGTGGCGGCAGTTGACAATGAAAATCTTGACACCCGATATGAACACCCACCTCGACTTCTTTCTTCAGCGAGCAAATAGGATCCGTCTTAATCAAAAATCATACATTCTCTATCATGTAACGCAATTCGTGCAAATGTTTTATTCATTTAATAATGCGAAAAATTTCCATTAAATCTTATAATATCTAATTTCGAAAAAATTTAATTTGAAATTATATTAAAAGATAAAATTCAATTAACTTAATTTCCATACTTAATAAGGAAATAATTCCATAGGACGTTAAATTTGTTTTCTCTCAACACTTCCTGCTCATATAGAAGAAACATTTTTTTTATTCATAACATCTAAAATACTTAAGTATCACACATGAATTTCTCGTCAAATCTGTAATACCGATGAGAAAACACGCATGAAAGAATTTGAAGAGAATATTAATTTATGAGAGTACGTAATAAAAGTACGTAATTGTATGGATTCTTGAACAATATTCCAAGTTATCTGTGATTCCGCATCGATGATTCCTAGAAAGGTCCATCAGAACGCAGAAGCCAAAGAGCGGAAGCCGTGAAGAGATTATTACTAGGCTCGGTTTCTCGAAGCGCTCTCGATCCCCCGTCGAGTGCTTGTGGGCATTGTTTATGCCTGAGGATTGTTTTCGTTTGACGAAAAGCAATGAGGTTTTTTTTATCACGCGTATATCTTCGTAAAGAAGAAGATCGATTGAATATTTCGCGTGCGCACTGAGACAAGCTATAATGATGGAGTTTATCGAGAAAACAGAAACCTATAAAAGGGTGAAATTCTATTTCGATATGTAACGTCCCAAATAATGAGATTTCGTATATAAATATTCTTTCAACAGTTGCATAACAATTCGCATTACATAGAAAGCGTGCAGAAGATAAAACAAAAAATGACAAAATATGACATAAAGATAATATATTGTTACTTTATATTAAAATGGGAAAAACAAAAAAAAGAAAGCGTACTTGTCTCGCATTATCATTTTGATTCTCGAGAACGAGATCGATAAAAGCTAAACTTGCGTCACCTAATCCGGATGAGAATATGCGGCAATTATGGACTTCTTCCAAATTCGAGCTTCAAATCAGGGTCGGATACGAGCTAAAAAGGACACGGGAGCGAAAGAGCGTGTTGTTAATGCTATTACAGACGAGCTTGTGTATACAGCTTGTTGTCGGTTGGTAAATTACTATAATTGTGAAGTTCCGGCGATTTTTAGATTAGCTCTGGTCCATCAACGGTATACCTATACCGACCTACCGACACTGTCCAGCGATTCTCAACTCGATAAATTCATATGAAATAAATCATATTGTATATAAAAATTGAACATTAAATGTCGTTTGAGTTTCTCACATTGCGCTTATATTAATTTTTTTTATTTTATAAAATGAAATAAATATATAAGAAGTTCTTATCTTATAATACAAATTTGATTTAAATTATAAATATAATTTCAAGAGATCCAAAAAACAAATACAAAATGTGTGAGTCCTTAAAAGACTTACAAAAAGTATAAGATAATAAAGACAATCTCGAAAGGAAACACCTCGGGAAACACAGATATTCGATTGAAATCGTGCGAAGATCGTGTCATATGATACGATGCAAACGTAGTCTTTCTCAATTAATTAATGTAGCTGATTAAATCAAATTAAAAACATACCGTGCAACCTGACAATTAACCCAAATTAATGGCGCCAATAATGCGAGTCTGTCATTATATAATAGCATCGCGCTCGGTAAGAAATCATACAATTACAATATTTTTAGTCACCGACAAATTCGGTCGAATTTTAAATTAAACTTTTACGAACAATTACTAAAAATTAATTTCATGTTTATGTCAATATTTTTTAATTTATATTATGTGTGTGTGTGTGTGTGTGTGTGTGTGTGTGTGTGTGTGTGTGTATGCACGCAGATTTATAAATAAAAGCTATATTTCGTATCTCGAAAGAAGTGAACAATTTATTGTGAAAGAAAAAGAGAAAAAGATTACTGTAATCACATATATACATCCGTGACGATGAAAAAAGAATGTTTTCACAGATAAATCCATTCCTGGCGATTCTTAAGAACCAGACTCCATTGCTTTGCGTCAGTTAAAATTCTTGCCTATGTCTTTCAAACATGTTTTGTGACTTTTGATCGGCAGGGGGTCTTATCTTCTCTCTCTCTCTCTCTCTCTCTCTCTCTCTCTCTCTCTCTCTCTCTCTCTTTCAGTTAGATAATAAAGAAGAAAAACTACGGGTCTATATGTATATATATATATATATATAAGATATTTAACTTTTATTGGACGGGAAAGTCTGTAATGGCATGAAAAGCGTCATATTTTGTGGTAAGAAATACAACAAGAGATAATTATAATAAATCTTATTAAAGAAAAAAGTAATTTGAAATATATCTTCGCATGTTCTTGAAAATTTTGTGTAGTAAGAATTCATGTTTTAGTCACGATTGTGCACTTCTAATAAATTCTTTCACTGTCCATAGAATAGACGTATTGAACTTCTTTGTGAGCTACTTAAATTCTATTGTAAAAATAATTCACAACAAAATGTGAATTTTGTATCTTGACACTTTTTTTAATCTAAATGCACCGAGAGAAAAATGTACATGTAATTTTAATAAATTGTTTGATTAGTGCTAATATAATAATTAATTATGGAAAATAAATATTTTAACAAAATAAATATTTGAAATAAAAAAAAATATAATATCCAAGTAATAATAAATTAATAATTCTTGCACCAAATAAATGTATGTTTACATGCAAAGATTCAACTACAAAGTATTATTCAAACAAAAATATTAAAATTTAGTATATTCTTTCTGTGTGTGTGTGTATATATATATATATATATATATATATATCTCTTCTTCCATTCGTGTGATTTTAAAGGAATTTCTTTTAGATATCATGTTGAGTTGATAAAAAATGGTACTAAATTTTTGAGATAATGAAAGAAAATCGATATTAAAAAATGTATTTTTGTAGAAAAACAACACATTTGTAGGTTATTTGCTAATATAGAAAAGCATCATAAATTTTGATTAAATTTATACTATAAAGTTACAAGTATCCAAAGTTCGAAAACTCCTGATATACCTAATTTTAAAAAATACATTATAATCGAAAGTATAAGGAAAAGTTACAGAAATTGCATATTCATATAGTATATTTTAATTGTTGTTCTAATACAAAATTAAAAAAAAGAAAAGGTGTTACTGCCTAGAAAATATGTCATTTTTTTTACTGTAATATAGAATATCTTATTAGGAAAAAAAAATCTAATAAATTTCAATTTTATTAATAAATTTTATTAATAAATTTACATGTGTATTGTTTATTATGTATTGAGGCAGTTTTTCGATAAATTAATGTATGTTAAA
Source organism: Atta colombica (assembly GCF_001594045.1). Classification (NCBI taxonomy): domain Eukaryota; kingdom Metazoa; phylum Arthropoda; class Insecta; order Hymenoptera; family Formicidae; genus Atta; species Atta colombica. Next base: position 1,940,612 of record NW_017259370.1, read on the forward strand.
GACTACTGTAAAAGTTAATATTTTAATAATTACTATTAGAGCTAATAATAATAAACAGAACTAAAAGATGTAAAATTAAAATTTTATCGCTTTTCAAGAAATGCGATTATTAAAAATTTTTAACGTATGAAGTATTTTTCCATAAAGTATAACCGAAATACCAAAAAATTTATGTTGGCATGTATTTGACGACCCTCGATGCGGGAGCTCAGAAACTAGGGACCAATAAAAATACTGAGAAATTTAGACTCCCAGCGGTTTTGTAAAATAAGTGTTGCATCTATTGTTACAGCACGTTTCTTGACATCAATAACTTTTTACAAGATTTATTAAATTTTGTATTATCGATATTAACAAAGAATTATACTACTATACTAGAAGACACGATGCAAAACAATAGAAATTATTCTTAACAAAGATGGAAAATATGTATGAAGTATAATTTAATTGTTTTTACAAATTTTAATTTTGCTTTGTTTTTTTAATTACAATATATATTCTATTATAATATTTAAGCATTTATGATGTATAATTTGAATTATTATTTGAAGATATAATTGATGAAATATACGAATTTAATATCTGATTTTTTTCGTTAATTGTTTTCATCTCTTCTGATATTCTTGATTACATACTCGAAAATACGTATAATAAATTAGAAAAAGAGAGGGAGAGACAAAAAAAGGGGAGACAAAGGGAAAAAGAAAGAGAGAGAGAACAAAACACAATATTTCGTCTCATAAAGGTCACCAAGTAGATGCACCCTCGTAATGGGCCTCAGAGATTCCTGACGGGCCCCGAGGCCAAACCCCACTGTCACGTAGTCGAAGACTACGTAGTTGTTGGTTAGAACTCAGGCGTGCTCAGAAAGATCACGTGCAGGAATCAAAGCAATCAAAAAACTCGTGGAAGTCAATGTGCAATCTGAATTCCGAAGTCGATGAGATCTCTTGGCAAACGAGTTCATAAAGATTATCTCAAATATCAATTACTATACAATATCTAGGCGATCGTACACAATTAATAGAGTTCAACCTAAATACGGAATTTATAATTCTTCAATGTGAAAACATATACTAATACGATTATGATAATGTTACTTTTATATTTCATCAAAAGAAAACAAATTTCAAATTTATCGTATATCTACAGATTTATTTTAAAAATCTGTGTTATTATTATACTTTTATACGTATGTTTTCAACTGTGCTCATCTATTGTTAAGACAGTATTGTAATAAACAGTCAAAATAAGAGAAAAATTAAACTTCTGATAGCAAGTACCAAATTTTGTTATTGTGCATGGTATACGATGTAAACGAAACATTCGGAGGGCGAGTTGACCAGAGGTCAAGTCGGGTCCTCGCTCGCGCCAAGATATGGAAGAGGAGGTGAGAGGAAACAAAATCTTAGTGAGGAGAAGAAAAGAGGCCCCGAGGCGAGACCTACTGCCAGAGGCTTCGGTCAGGCACACGTAGGTAGTTTTGACTCGATGCGGCGCGGTCTGTGGCATGGTAGGACCCGTGCGCGAAGGAAAGGAACAAGAGGAGAAAGACGAAAAGAAGAGGAAGGAGAAAAGACGTGACAGAAGGAAAGAGAAGATCGAGTCTGCCTGTTTGACCGCCGCCTGGCTGGCTGCTCAACCGCTAGTTCTTCGTCTCTCCTCTCTTCTTTCCTTCTCCCTAATTCTTCTCTCTCTCTCTCTCTCACACACACACACACACACACACACACCACACACACACACACGCGCGCGCGCGCGCATACACACAAACTTTCTTCTCTTGCTCGCTCGCCAACTCGTCTCGTCTCGTAACAAGAGACGGCGCGGACAATGGGTGCTGGTACCAGCGCGCCTTTGGCCAAGGCTGCTACACGGCCCTGCTTGGCATAGCCTGGAAACACCATGCTCTTCACCAAAATTGTCGAATAGTGCTGTATTGCCCTTGCTATGTTCACTGCTGCTCTCGTATCTTGATAATAAAAATATTTTACAATATGAATGCATTCGTGCGATTTTTTTTCTACGCGCTTAAGCTTATAAAGTAACCCAATGACTGCTACGTGATCATTCACGTTAATTTATACTTGGTAGCCAAGATCCATGGTTTTTGAATGCGTTAACGAAACTTTGTTTAATGATGATCGATTTATTTTTCTTATCTAATGGAGTCAAAAAGATTAATGAAGGGTACCTTTATTTTGAATGAGTCCTTATCTTGATCGAGATAATAAGTAGCTCGATCATTGCAAAGACTTAGAGCATACTTGTCGCGGACAGAGACACGAGAAAACGAGTCAGTTCTCGTTCACAGTCGAGGTTCTTACGACGGTAATGGGGCGAGATAAAGTCGAGATAAAACCGGGCACGCCTCGAGAAGAAAGCGAGAGTCTGCGATAACCATACGCCAGACGCGCGCGCGCGCGCGCGAGAGAGAGAGAGGCCGTTATTGCCTAGCGATGAGTTTTTAATCGGCCGAGATCTCTTTGGACACTCGACCGATCAAAGAACTACAGAGAAGCATGTTGAGGTTAAGATTTTCCTCTAACATTCGCGGATCCATCGCAAACTCGATTTTGCTCTCCGAGAAACCCCGAAAATTCCATTCGAGACTAGTTTAATCGCCCCCGTAATTTTTTAATAAGCATCAACCGAGAAGTAACTACGAGATTTGTCGAAACACATTAAACTTTTTCAAACAATATTCTATCACATCGTATTTCTTTTTTTTCAAATTTATTTAAGCTCTAATGATAGCAAGAAAAATCTGTAAACTCATACATATCTTTTCATACATACCTAATTTTCACTCTTCTTAGAAAGAATCGTGATTTTGCAGCACATTATTAACGTATAATTTTCAGAACATTTTTCGTTAATATGAAAATTGAAAAGGTTGATTATGATTCATTTTAAAGCAGGAACATTTTGTAATAAAATATTTCAGGCATTGATGATAATTAAACTAACAAAAATCTCTCTACCTGCACACTACCTGTGTACGCAATCTATAGGCTATTCAGGCTCAAGCAAAATACCGTCTGGAATCCTTGTATCGTATTAAGGTAGTATACCACTAGCGGCCAGACCCGATGCGCTTCGACGCCTTGTCGATTGCTTTCCTTCAACAATACGTCTCTTGAATGTAAGCGCATTCTTCGAGATACCGTGCTCACGCAGGTAGTGAGCGATGCAGTTTTGACAGGTTTCGGAAGTGATGGAGGTCGCTGACGAGGACCGATTTCTACGGACCATTATGTTCGTTTCCGAGAAAAAGCGCGCCCACATGGAGAACGAGAAAATATTTATTACTCTCCCAGGTATTTTCTCTCGAACGAATAAACAATTTAAAATAAATATTAACGAATAAATGTTGGCTAAAATATTTTGTATTTGCATTTTGTATTGGCAGTATAAAAATTTAATTGACCCGTCCCCATTTATCGTAAAAATCGACAGTGAATGACACATTCGCGCGAGCGGTAAACATTTTTGTATGATGCAAAACACGGACGAGATGAGGAAAGATGATTCTCGTTTAATCAAACATCAGCGTTAGAACGGGCTCAACGATATTTAAAAAGAAATAAACGAATTCCTCGCTGGAATTCCTGGGACGCGCGCGTGATATTTCAGTCCAACGACCTGCTCCTCCTTCCGGGAAAGCAATATTCCGAAACTTCTCTTCGCATCTGTGGCGTAAACTTGACGCGTGACTTTCGATAGTTTATGCAATTCAAGGTTAATACGAGTAATCCAAAATTTGCAAAAATAAAAAATCACAAATTCACAAATTGCAAAAATAAAAAAATATTAAAAACATCATTCGAATTAATGTTAATGAGTCATTAGTTTCTGTTTTTGTAATAGATGTTTATGAGAAACGTTTGGATCTGCAAAAAGTATACTCGAGCGCGATAGATCCAAGTGACCTAATCCGATTAGCCTTAACTAATCCGACTATCCATCCGGATTTTTGACAGTTCTTTGATGCTTCCTATTCTTTGAAACGAGGCGCGCAAGGTTCCATTTGTAACGAATGTATACAGGAAACGATGGATCTTGATGAGCACACAGTATTCGATAGCAATATAGTTGGTCAAGGATTTATGGCAACATTTTCCATTACGAACTAACGAGCGCGAATATCCATGATAGAATATCGCGACGTGAATATCACACCCTGATAGAAATTTCATGAATTTTTTTAACAGCTGCCGGATAGTTATATTAACTCTATCTAACTGAGAAGTAAATTACTAAGGCCCAGTTGCATCAATGTCACTTTGACTTTAAGCGAGACTTAAAACTCTATTTGTCTCGTTTTAAAGAGATAGAGACAGAGAGTTTTAAGCCTCACTTAAAATCAAAGTAACGTTGATACAATCGAGTCTACGTCTACTTAAAATCCTAATCTAAATGTAACGCTTCGCTTTTATTTTGAATCGATTTACTGAACAAAAACAGAACAATAAATGAATTATGCAATATTTTAATAATAATATTCTATGCAGTATTTTAATAATAATATTCTATTGATATTAGACAATAACTGCAGATGTTTATGTAAATTGCATATATTTTTACCAGGAAAACTGCTTCAGCTATTAAATAAAACTCTATCAAGTTCTTGTCTATTTCTGTTGTTACAACTAATGAGAATACAGTAATACTAGACAGTAATTGAAGTGCTAAAAAATATTTCTATCAGAGATTAATCACAATGAATTTCGCGTTTAATCGTTATATTTCTCTGATACTCTGCCAAAAAATAATTAATTTGTAGTACAATGAAAGTTTTATGAAAAATTAACAATTACTGATATTTCTTACAATTCACATCCGAAATTAAAAATATAATTTTTTAATTATGTTTATAAGTTACAAATTTTGATACTAAAGACAATATTCTTATAGTTAATCTTATCAAATCTTTTATTCCTAAATTTAGTTCCTATATTCTGAAATCTAGTGGGTGTCTAGTCTCATGAGTAATCTTAAAATTCTACCTAAATGTATTGAATAGAAAGAAGGATGTTAAAAAGAGGCCGATTTTTGCTCATAAAAATGTAAATAAAGGAATAGCATTTTTTATAAATTTTGACTTCCTGAATATAATAAAATTATTAAAATTAATATTATTTCTTTTATTTATACTTTTATGGACAAAAATCGGCCTCTTAACATCCTCTTTTCGAGAAAATAAAGTATAAAATCTCTCTCTCTCTCTCTCTCTCTCTCTCTCTCTCTCTCTCTCTCTCTCTAACTATGAATATCGATCTAACTGTAAGCAAAAAACAATTATTTTTGCATCATAACAGTCGACAAACAAATTGTTTGTTTGCGATTTTTTTATATCTGCAATTTTGTCGACATTGTTTTTTTTCTTTTTGGTCTTTTGGCTCATGATTAATAATTTATACAAAACTGGATATTCTGTCGCTCAAATGAGGATACGGCAACGTCGCACACGGCTGTTCATAGCCCTGGCGATGTACCGAGGCCAGGGGCCTACGGCCCTGCGATCTTGGCCTCGGGCTTTGCTGTTGAGGGCCGCGAGATAGAAAGAAAGTGCCCCACCGGGTCCAGAGGATCGCTCGCAATGGTGGGGACAAGGAGACACGCGCGCACCCACTCGTACTTATATACAGGGCGTCTCGGACCAACTGCTGCATCTACTCTAACGACGTAATTTTTCTAGTGCTAAGTAGCGGTGAGAGTAGTCACACTGAGAGAAAGGATTTTGTTAATTTAACAAGCCACTAGTACCTTTAACCGGTAAATACGTGACAACAAATTTTGTTGTTGTGATTGCTGCTAGTCTGTTATACTAACCAATTATTAGTAACAGAAACAAACTATATAGAATCTAATCTATCTTTTGGATAGACTTTAGGCATTTACGTAGATGATCGTAGAGTTTTAAGTCGTAGGAAATCGATTAAGCACAGTCAAATATAGAGAGAATAGTCTAGAATTGGTCAATTTCTTACGATTTGAGACCTTGCACTATCTATGACTTTTATTTATATATATATATATATGTGTGTACAATATATATAAAAATCTAGTATCAATAGATTATTATTAAAGTACTGCATAGAGTATTATTATTAAAGTAAAAATAAAAAATATATATATACATATA
>NW_017259370.1:1946859-1949077 GCF_001594045.1 Atta colombica
CGAATTAATTTGCAATTGTAATAAATCAATCGTTTTTTAAACAAAAATCACTTGCTTTCCTTTGATTTATTTCTATAACAAAATCATTTCTCTCAATAGAAAAAAAAAAGAAATAAAAAAATTCAGAAAAAATTAACGATTATCGTTATTCTTAATTCAAAAGAAATTATAAATATCTACACGGAAAGAATGATTTGAAGAATCTAAAAATTTAGCTATAGATACAGATTTGCAAATAATTTTGTTGGATTATCAAAATAATTACGTAAGAATCTCAAGCATAATGAACAATGCTGCAAAAAATGTTGATATTCAAACCAGCTTGAGAATCTTTTACGTAATTATTTTAATCCAAACAAAATTATCTTCAAATCTGCATCTAGTTGGATTTTCAAATACTTCAGCAAAACCATTCTTTCCGTATAATTTCATAATTATAACTTTTTACGCTTACTTATGCATCTCATCAACATTTAAGAAACATTCTGAAACTGTATTCTCCTTTATTCTTTTTTTTTCTTTCATTTTCACGATATTATCATTACTTTTGTTTTTCTCTATGATATGCATATACATGAAACACGTGGTATTGATGCAACTCGTGGCGAAATGCGAATCTGATCGTAAAAATGCAAAGCGAATGACACACCAAATGTCAGAAAAAAATTGCAAAAATTACAAGAGATAAAGTTTCAAATTAGGCGTCCATTCAAAGTGTTCGAGTACTAAAAGTAAGTGTTCAATCTCGAGAGTGTTGCATAAAGACTCGAGAAATCCAGGATAAAGAACGCTTGCATTTTAGCTAAAAATACGCAACTTTCTCTCTCTCTCTCTCTCTCTCTCTCTCTCTCTCTCTCTCTCTCTCTTTCTCTCTCAGAATATTCATATTTCTGTATCCAAATATTATAGTTGGAGAGTGGACCGATTGTCTGTCACGCGAGTATCGCGGATGTAGAGGAGAACGAAGCTGATTGGAAATATTGAAAATACGAAATGGACAGTCACGCGTGCACGTGTCGCTCGAACGCGTGACTTCCGCTACAATGGATTTCTATGCTTCACACGGATGTCTTCTCGCCATATAAAAACATTGCTTAATAAACCACCAATCGTTATTCCGCGCGTTATATATTACAGTATTATATCAACTCTTGACTATTATCATACAGTGATGTAGCAGATAATATTTATTATCCTGTGAGATTCCTACTACGCAAAAAATTAAAACATGATACATTAATTGTACGTATATGTTAATTTGCAATTAAAAAAATTACAATTTAAGATTCGTCAATAATATGATACGTCATATATTATTAATTTATATCTATATAGATAATTTAATCTAATTAATTCAAGAAACGATAACTGTCGAAAGCAATTTGTCTTTTTTTTTTACTATAAAAAGACAAAACTGTATAGAAAAAAAAAACCATCATCGGTAATTATATCGTGGGCACGGTGCACTATCTTGGTGAGAGATAAGATTAGCGTATCTATAAGCGGAGACTCGACGCGCGGCAAGCGCACGCAAAAGACTCTTTAGAGCTACGACGGCGATAACTACGGCCGAGCCGTGACTAATAATCTCCGCGAGGTTTCTTCGTGCACGATAATTAATTTCCCAGATCGTTGATCAGCGATCGGGGCTTTTCTTTTTCGCGCGTAAGCTATTTTTACGCCGAGTCCCCCACGCCGCGTGGGAGTAAAGGGCGCAGCGATGTGCATCGCGGAAACTTTTTAATTCCATTAAATCGCCGTCGAGGAATCTCGGGTGGAAGAAAAAAAATTTCTCGGAATCTCGTTCCTCTCGCGCATGATGCGACGAGATGAGCAACGAGAGAAGAAAAGATAAAGAAAAAAGGAAAAAGGAGCACACGATAGTGTGATGACGACGACAATGATAAAAGAAAAGTTGTACGAGGTATCCTTACATTCGAGATTATCGAAAGTAATTCGCATATGCATTTCTGCGCTCAAGAGATTGAAAGGACTAAAGCGTTGGAAAGCATTGGAGATCGTGTCCACACTTGAATATCTCTTGGAACTTTCTTTGACAAGTGTATAAAAGCTTTTCTCGTTTAGAACGAAAATCATGACAAAATGTAATCGCCAACTGACATAAACCAAATAATGTATAAAAGTATATAATTATAATAATATAATGGAAAAGCAAAAATACATGAGTAATGAACTCTAGAAATCCTTTCAATATATA
>NW_017259370.1:1949177-1953904 GCF_001594045.1 Atta colombica
ATACAAACATTTTTACATTCTTCTTCTTTGAAGAATTAAATGAGAGAGGAGCTTGTACGTCGTTGACACACATTGCAATTTTTCACGGTCGTAGCCATGCGACAGGGACGAGGCAATTAAAAAAGAGCGAATTGTCGCGAGCGTAATGGGCTACCTTCGAGGTCTCTCGACGGTTAATTTGCATGACTAAAGTTAAGCCTTTGAAAGGTCCGCGTCCGATACATTGACCACCAGAGAGGAGAAAGAGGAGAGGCACGGTCCCCTCAACAACTGCCTTCTTGCCACGTGTGCGCCACTATGGTACTTGCAGGTTACGTTCGTCCAAAGAAAGGAACGATGCTGAGGAAGGACGTTAGGAAAACAAGAAGAGAAGACGCATAGTAAGAAAAGAAGACGAGGAAAAGTGGAGAGGGAGTGGAGGCTGTTATACGCCGTCGTGTACCCAAGTAGCAAGTGTCAGCCCTGTCGGCAACGCCCATATAAATCCTTAGTTACCTAGTCGCTTTACGAGATACAATTATTTACGGAGACCGACCAGCTACCTTATTTAGCCTTAGTTAGTTCACCGGCGGATATCACGAAGCCGATTGATCGGCCCTCCTTGCTATCCCGACTTTTCTCTTTCTTCATCCCTATCATTTCACGTCCATCGATTGGCTGGAATAAGATTAGAGAAATTCCTTTCACAGATAATTAATGATAATCGTGCTAATTATCTAGTCTCACATAAAATCATGCTGATTATCCATCATAGGATCATTAAGCAAATATTCAAAATATATTTTCTATAATCATTTTTAATTGGTAATAATATAAACAATGATAAGTTTATTTTCATTAGAAATTAAAAATTATTTTTAATACATATTCAAACGTAAATAAATTTTTGACATCTTTTCAATAATATTAAAAATATGTGTTTTTTAAAATAAAATATTATTACATCATCCTTAGGATCTACTTATATAGCATCTGATTGTATGTATACGAGGTTTTTTGAAAAATTTAACGTTTACATCTTCCTTTTAGCGATCACGCGAGACGCTAATTACGTAATAGTGGAAATCTTCCAAATGGAAACCGATCGTTCGAGCGGTGGCAATTTGGTTCGTGCAATATTTACTGCGCGGTCAATGTGTCGGTCAACCGAAGGTAATTATAATTAACTGAGCAAGCGTACATAGAGAAGAGAATCCTAAACAGTAAGGAATACTCTCTTTCGTTTTTTTTTCTCTTTATTTCGAAATATTGTATGTGTGCATCTCTTCGAACTCGTCGCTTGTAAATCATTCTCACCGCTTAACCTGACATTAGCGTGACAGCCTGCTATCCCAGTCTCGGTCGTCTTAGCATATGGTTAGCAGATGCCACCGTTGTCATAAGCGGTTTTTTTTTTGTTAATTAAATCCTTCGACAGATATTTTCACGTGCCAAATATCTGCTATCAAAGCCGAGCTTACGGATGCTGTCAGACGCGCGATGATGCTTCAGTTTCCTGAAAACAACACGATGTTTTTCACAAACAACCACGTCGAGTTATAAATTTTTTATCAGCTATCGCGTATATCGAGGACCCAGGGTCAGAAAACCAAATGACCAATAGCATGCAAAACGGAGCGATGCATAAGTCGTTTACTCTTTAGAGTCTAAACAGCTTCTAGAAGCGGCGACGGTGGCGAGTAAGGGCAGAGTTTCGAAAGCCGGACTAGCTGCTCTAAACAAAGAGCTTTACGGCCATATTTATAGTTGTCGTAAAACACTACGCAGATTGCTAACCTTCGACTCACACGGACAACCTGCGCCTCTTCGTTTACCATCTTCCTTTTTCTCTGTCTGTCTCCTTCCAATCCGTTTTCTTCGCTACTTGCTTCTCGTTTATTGTTTCTTTCCATCTCACTTCTTTACTCGCTTTTCTTCTCGTTTGTTATCTTTGTTGTTTATACTCAAATTATTCTTCTCATATAGACACAAATGAATGCACACACACACACACACACACACACACACACACACACACGCGCGCGCGCGCGCGCGCGCACATACAAATGAACAATCCTTTTTTTTCTTTTCATTTCCTAATCTTTTCTCCCGCTCGTTTAATTTTTATCATCTCATTCTTTTCTCTCTATCGTTCATCCTTGTTCTCTTATTTCTCTCGTTTTTTTCTCTGTTTCCTAATCTCATTTCTTCATATATTTTAATTAATGATTAATCTCCCGATGATTTCCTTCATTTCTATATAACATTTTGAAAAATACATAGGGGAGGTTAATTAATTTTTTATTATCTCTCAGAAAACAAAGTTTATAAACACTTATTTTAATGATAACTACCTTGTAATTTTCGCTTCATTCACAGAAATAATTAAACGTCACAGACTAATCAAATACACGTATTTCTTTATTTCCATTTTTCCAATTCTCGTTTCCTCTTTTCAAGTGAGATACGAACTCAAGGTTCGTCAACGATTTGACGACGACGACGACGACGACGACGACGACGACGACAATAGTAATAGCGATAGCAAAGACTGTCTCTTGGTGTTAATTGACTCGAGTATGGTCCAACGACTTTGTTTGACGAAAATCGATTCGACTGAGCTTGGAAACGGGCGGACAAACCTGAATCGTAACCGTGCGAGTCTCGAAAGGAAAACCGGTATTTTGGACGAGCACAGCTTATTAACATGCGTCCGCTTTTTCATTCTTTTGCCAGCCGGGTTTTTCGGGATCCGCGCGATCTTCGTTAGAACGTCGCGTCGAAAATGTATTTTAAGTGACGGAAGCACAAAATTTTCAGGAACGAGAATATGCAAGCTTATGTTAATCCTCATTAGCATGGAAAGGAAACTTCGTGTTTGGACTTTTAAAAAGAACTTCCATCCCGAGGATGAATTATCAGAAAAAAAATTGCTTATGTATATTTTTACGATACGTTGAAATTCGAAAAATATATATTATTCAATATATATTTAAAAGGCTATAGCATTTTTTATAATAAATACAAAAAAAAATTAATAAAATGCATATCTAATTCTGCACACTGTTAATTATATTCGCAAGATCAAACTTCGCAGTGTGTTAACTGAATCCGCAAGATTATTAATCTCGCCCGGAGCGAAGCGCGATAAATGAGTCGTTTGCATTTACCTGCATTAATCTCGTCAAAGTACTCTGTAGGCGAACATTTCAGCGCGTTTATATACGATAGCATGCGTCACCAGGATCACGCTATTTTATTAAACGGCGGTTTACTCCTCTCGCGCGCGCGAACAAGGTATTTGCGTGTTTGTGTTCACGCAATGCAAACATCACGCTTTAAATGGATATCGAAAGTAACACTCTCGTTGGCATATTCACTGTTTATTACTTATATTACTACATGCAACAGTTAAAAAATTTCAATCTATTTTCCTCTAACTTTTATTCGGCAAAAACTGTGAAATAACTGTGTAATAATAAAAGATTTAGAGAGAAGAAAAAGAAACAGAGTTCTTCCAATCTTGTTTAAGATTGATAGATCTCTTATTAAGAGAATTATATTTTTATGTAACTGTTTATGTAAATATTGATGAAAGAATGATCAAATGATATAAAAATATATACATTGTTCGATAGTTCTGAATTTACCCTTATCTATGTTCATTGAACGTGATTATCTTAACCCGTGTTCAATGAACGTAAATAACAATTTAAAAAGCTTACATTAATCACTCGTATATATTATATATTTTAAATTTTTGTCATACCGCGTCGATAATGATCAAGTTTCTATTCAATTTTTTACAAAGATTTTTTGAGATCTAACTAGTGCATATCAATTTTAGAGACGTTGTTGAATATTTTTAGCGTCAATATTTGATGGTCTCCTTGACCCGCTTTCACTTGCGGAACAACCGCTTATTAATTTCCACTAAATATAATACGCGAAGAGAATCTCGCTATCGCAAGTTCATTCGATAAAAAACTTTACGCGTAACATTGCGTGACAGCACGAATTAAACTTCCACGCACAGAGCAATCTACATGTCGTAGGTCGGGAACTGGTATCTCTGTACAAGTCTGTCAAAAATTCACGTCATTAATCGCTTGATATCACGTCTCTCAATTTTTAAAACAGTCATCGAAATTGGAAACAGAAATCGACGATTTGCCAAATGATAAGATACAACGAAATGTAAGAGAGAGAGAGAGAGAGAGAGAGAGAGTTGTAAGCTCTTTGATTGGTATCGCATCAAATACAATTTCTATATTCATATTTTCCAAATAAAAAATATATAACATAGTGTGTTTCATTCAAGTTCTATCTAATGTTAGAAAATCAAAACACTTAAGATACTTTCAGTTTTACAATTATAATATTTCAAGAATGTTTACATTTTTCCTATAACTAAAATGATTTGACTTCTTTTTTAAGCTACAAATTCTGACCTCTACTTACGTCCATGAAATCCGTGACAATTTAATGGGACAAACATGTTTTCAGAATGTGACACTTCTGTTCGTGATGCACGTACATATATCTGTTTCTGGGAAAGACGTTTTGCAAGAGGAATTTGTTTAACCATTTACCATTTTGGTATAAAGGAAAAGACGCAAGCACCACCGCGGGGTGTATAGTTGCCGAACCCATGAAGATAGGCACCATGGGCGGCGAATCGACGGAACCTTGCCTTCCTTCCCTCTCTCTCTCTCTCTCTCTCTCTCTCTCTCTCTCTCTCTCTCTCT
>NW_017259370.1:1954004-1966237 GCF_001594045.1 Atta colombica
CTCTCTCTCTCTCTCTTCTCTCTCGAGCAACCTCTCCGAATGCAAGAAGTCCGGCAGGTAGGCTCGTTAGCGAACAGGTAGGTAGGTAAAGGCGAGTCAGGGTAGATGTATAATGCTGACTGTAGCCAGTGTGTGTCTGTGCTTACATATCGGGTGTACCGACGATATGCATCGCTTTATTCATTCAGATTTTATGGTGAATTTTCACTGAATCAGTTATTTGCGAAAAAGAGGACAGCGCGTTATATGCCCGCTTCTACGAATGTAAATTAATCTCAGTTTAACTTACTTTTTATCTTTTTCTAGTTCTTAAAATGAGGGAAAGAAGAATGAGTTGTGGACGGAGATTAATCTATTAATTGGTAGAAACACATAACACAGAAATTCTTCAAATTTCTCGAAAAACACTATCGTGAATAATATTTACATATTGATAATAATATCGTAATGATTTTTACCAAAGTCGCACTTGACTTACAAAATACGAAGAGTTGCTTGATTTACGTAAAAAGAATAAAAGATATTACAGGAAGGGCCATGGTTTTCATTTCGTGTTTACATATCCCATTAATTACATATATAGTTCACATAATTTTTTCTACTCATTGTGTTAAAGAAATTATAGCATAATTTACGATACACACAATTTATACGAAACGTACAAATTGTAACTACTTTTCTTCAGTTTTTCTTTTTATCGAAACTTGTGTATTATCTCATTATCACAATCATTGAAACTTTCAGATAACTTACAGGTATTTCGATATACCCGGTATATGTTGCAGAGCGTAAGAAATGGGTGGGTTAGCTCTGAGAAGAGACGAAGTAAGAGAAGAGAAAAGGAAGGATACCAAAGGAACGAGAGCGAGAGAGCTGTGGTGGGATGCCACGGACAACGAGAAAAGAAAGAAAGATAGAGAGAGAGGGAAATCGTACAAGCGATACAAGGAAGGCGTGAAGAAGAGAGTACGAAAGAATGAATGAGAAAGAGAGAGAAGAAAGAGAACTCGCTTGGGTGCCATGTGCATTGGTGAGCGGATACACATCGTACGGTTCGGAGGGAAGGTATTCGGGCAAGTTCAGGGTGATGCAGCAGCGGGTCTCTCCTCTCTTCGCGTTGTGGTTCTCTCTTATTCTCTCGCTCTCGCAATGTCTCGTTTCTTCGCCTCTTCTTTAAGAAGAGAGCCTCCTTCTCCTCCCTCCTCTCTCTCTCTCTCTCTCTCTCTCTCTCTCTCTCTCTCTCTCTTCACGATTTCGCGCTCGGCCGTCGGGGTTATTCGTTTCGTTTCGTTTTTCGTTTCTGAAGATAAGCCTATGGTGTGCTCGAGGCGATCTAGGCGCCCGACCGCCTACACGCGAACTCGTCAATTACTTCGCACAACGAGACACATCGTTTCTAACTCTCTCCTCTACCTCTCTACTACTGTCTCGCTTCTTTTTTCTCTCTCGATCTTCGAAGCACACCACGATGCATTGCGCATCGTATATCCGCAAAGTCCGAGGTGCAATCTGAATGCGCGGAGGCGGTTTCCGAGCAGCGACAAAGTATGTGTATCGAAAGGCGCGCTTTCGCGAGTGCCCACGTACATACATACCATCGGAAGAAATCGCGTGCAAACGTAGATACCATACGTATGTTATACCGACAACAGTGGGCGAACAGTGTGCTGCGAGTTCATTTCATATTTTATATTAAATATTATATAAAAGATAATTAAATTTGATTACTCAAAAATGAACGAGAAAAAAATAATAATTACTCTCTGTAAATACTTTGTAGAAAGAAATAAATCACATATTATAATAATTTTATAAAAATTTACAATTAAAATAGATATAAGAGACTTTTGCATATAGAAAAAAAATTAATGTATTATACACAAGTAATAATTATTTGTTTCAAGTATTTCAAATGTTTATATATGTCTGTAAATCTATCATAAGTTCATCACAAGCATTAAAATTCAAAATATGTCTGAATCCTAGTAAGTTTAATACTTTAATCAAAATTATTAAATTAAAACAAATTCAATTTTATAATATGTTTATATAAAATTAGTTTTTCGATAAATATTCTTAAAAAAAAAAAAATAAATTTTTCGTTTTTAATTCGTAATAAGTACATTAAAAAAATTTTAGTTGGAAATAAACCAGAAGATTCTGATCATATCAGTCACAATTTTGATTATCCCAATTAAAATTATAATTGATTTTCAACCAGAAAATTCTAAAATTTTTAATCAGTTTTTAATCAGAATTCTAATTAGGCAGATTCTTTTTTCAGTATACAGTTTAAGATTATCATCAAGGAAACATTATTAAAAATAAAATAAAATAAATAACCTTTATGATTATTTTACTTAAAAGAAAGAAAATTAATTGAATTACTTTTCTTAGTATTTAAAAAAAAAAAAAAAAAAATTCTGTATGTGCTCTCGCTAGAATCGTATTTCGCGATATCAGCACAGTTAACTTTGCAATAACAAATAAATGAAACACGAAGAAAGTTTCAGAATATTTTGATCGTACAAGTTCGAACTATCGCGCGAATCGTGATGTACGTTTAAATACCTATATGTACATCGTAACACGTTTACACTCACTTGCGAAGTCAAACTTGTAAAAGCTCTAATAATCGTCCGTATAGATATATACGTATAGATATATACAAGATTTTATTTTGTACACATTTTGTGTCTCACACACACATCGATTTTAATTCCAACCAACACGTAAATCATCAATTTCTGTAGAAAACAATATTTTGTAGGTAGATAGGATTTTACTCCAAGTGATAAGAATTTGCAATAATTATATATTATATATAATAATTACACACCATACATGTAAAATATATCGAACGGTTTTAATAGAGTAGCAGTTTTAATTAAATGTAACGAGAAGATTGTAAAGTCATATCCTCCCTATAGATTTAGGTAGATTTTTCTTCTTTTCGATGGATAATTAACGCGGTATGGCATACAGTGCTAAGCTAACAATGAAATGAATATTAACGAAATACTTGTATGATATGTTAATGATAATAACATTATGTTAATAATAATGATAATATTAATTAAGCACTCGCATTAAAACATACATATTTTGTGTATGTGTCCCTGATATTTTTTCAGCATCGACAGATACTGTAGGTAATAGTTTTACATAATCAAAAAAATATATCAAGTCGCGCGCAACAAAAATTCCAATATAAAAAAATGTAAATTCTTCTATGCACAAGTTTGTTTCTATTTTGCATTTTGTTTTCAATTGCAAGCAGATAAAAAACAGATAAAAAACAAGTTTCAATATGAGCACCATGTATATTATCTTTCCATTTCACCATTGATTCGCGTGTATGTACAATATATCAACGGAGGAGTGATGTTTGGTTAAAAGTGACGTCAGAATGTGACGTGTTACATACAATCTCGACTTTCTCGGCATATCTGAATAACTAGTTTTCATGCGGACAAGCGACAAAAAAAAAAACACGTGAAGCGGCTCTACTGAAGTCGGCCGATGCCAAGATTAATTCCGCTTGAGCCTCGCGCGCGGCCTTCCTTGAAGAGCCATAATTAACCACTTAAGCGATTACAACGGATCCCGACGTAACGTTTTACACGTTTTCTGTGACGGTGAGTGCAACGAATCCTTTCCTCTCTTTCTCTTTAATATTCACGCGTAGTCCCGTACGCGTAATATAGATACATATACATAAAACAAATGTTCCGTGGCGCGACAACAAAATTTAATCAATAGAAATTATAATAGAATAGTTTTCGAGTGCAATGGATTTGAACTTAACCCAGGTCGGTAATCTGAAGGAACCATGACCTCATCCAATCGGAAAACAAAGTAGAGCATGTGACATTGTTAATTCAAGTTACGTTCGAACTCACTGTACTCAAAAATACTTGGTATTCAGCCATAAGCTGGATTTTATATTAAATTTTTATACAATACCGTCTTGAGATGTCATGAACCAATCAGAGAGCCGCATTAGCATCTTAAGACATTACTTAAGACGGTCTTAAAATAAGAATAGAATATGAATACTTATAAGTTTCTATTGGGCAACGTATATAATATGCGATTACGAATTCTATTCATAATTTATATATATTTCGAGAAATATAATTAACAGGTGACAACGACAGAAAAATCAAATTCGCGATTATAGAGAATGATTTACGGAAATTTTTCGTACGGCTATTACATAAGCGATAAAGCGCGAGGTATTTTTAAGAGTCGAAACCTCTCAGAATAATCACGCTCTTCAGATAATACTGTAATCGTGTCTGTAACATCTCGAATACAAGATGCGGCAGGAGACGTACGGCCACGTTAACTCATTAAAATGTTTTGGCAACAGCATGACAGCATGCACGGTAGCGTGACATCGATTTGTCAGTGACAAAGAGAAAGAAGTGGTCACGGGAACGGAAGGCACGCACTTCATTGTATACGTTACTGAAACGCCAAGGCGATTTGTTCCGAACGAATTTGTCGCTTGTAAATTCTTCTTTTTCTATCATTGATAAAATGAAGTAGACGCGACTTTTGAACTTTTAGAAGAATGAGAAGACATTGAAGCAAAACATAAAAAACTGCAAAATTTTTTTTGTAAAGTATAAAAAGGATAGCAATTTGAGAAAATGATCCCGAGTTCCTCGAAAAACTGGTCTAATATTCTATAGTGTTACAAAAAATGACCATTAACCCTCCGCTTACATCGTGATCTTTTAGGAACAGTCAAAGTTTCCTTCTGTATTTTACTATATAAAAAAAAAACCAATATAATAACTGAATTTAAAAACGTTTAGAATACAAAGTACAGATGTAGAATAATAACAAAATATTGCCGATTTTTCATAACTGATTTAGTAGGAAAAATTTAATGTTGGCATGAAGACCGTGACGACTAGCAAAAAAAATGTTAAAAAACAGCGATATAGACGGAGGGTTGATAATTACAACCATATTTTACTTTAAATGCTAATTCTAATTTTTTTAATTTCTAGCAATCGCAGTAAAATAATTTTAACATAACTGGTTAAAAACATCCTCAGATTTTTAATGACTTCGTTAATTCCAGAGATCTGTAAATAATATTGAGAAACAAGGTTTAAAGAATGACGAGAAACATAACAATTCATAGCCTTGATGATTTTTTTTCAAAAGTATCATGGGAGGATACACGTTGCGCGTTTGAGTTTACTGCATTGTTTACATTAGTTGAATTTTTTTTCGAGACGTTTAGCGATGTTATCGCTCCCGTTTCACGGCCGCTATTCGTCTTTATACAAGGATTGCATCGATCTGCGATTAGTATTATTAAGTTTCTATTCTTCGAAAAATCGTTTCTAAAGAATTCCAAGTTAATTATAGCCTGATATATGCATTCCAATATGTATATAAATATTTAATATCCAGACAATGAAACAATAAAAATAAGATCAAGATAAATAGAAATTTTTGTATATGCTGCATAAATTTGATATGTGTACTCCATTGCATTGCAAATCTACGTTTGTAAAAAAGTAACTATAATATATATGTTTATGATTGGTTTTCCGTATAAAAGTAACATACTATTATATTGCATACAAAAAATAGATTTAAACGTGTAATGTAAACCAGTATTTATAGTCTGTTCTTATTTTAAAACCGTCTTAAGTAATATCTTAAGATGTTAATGCGACTGTCTGGTATTCGTAATCCGTTCTTATTTTAAGACTATCTTAAAGTGCTAATACTTAAAGTACTTTATAATTGATTCGTGACACCTTAAGACTGTACTTATGACAATCTTAAATATAAAAATCAACTATGAATACCGATCTTAGTGTCATTTTTACACAGAAAACTAATCATACACATATATTGTAGTCACTTTTTACACACTTGGATTTATAGAAATCTAATGGTCAAAACTGAAAGACAGTAACTAAGTATTTATTTTAAGTATCAAAAGCATTGCTGTTCAGTACCTTTAGTACTTCAAATAATTAATTACTGTTTTTTAGTAATAAATTGGCTAGCATTAAATGTTTGTAAGAGGGATGTGATTCCATGAATTACTACTCAAACTTGTCTAATACGTCTCTATATAATCATTGCTCGCGCAACAATCGGCTGTGTTTAGGCGATGACCTTTAAAAGAAGGAAAGAGAACGCGATTCGAGACGGCTTACAAAGTAGCTTTTATTGACGTTGTGCCAATAAGAGCAACATGGCATATCTCTTTTTCTCTCTCTCTCTCTCTCTCACTTTCTCTCATGCGTAGAATTGTCTAAGTGTCGTTGTCAACGCCTCCGGGGTTCGCGATTATTGCGACGGGTGAGTGTGGGCAATAAGGCCACCGTCGCTGCGCCGACGACAACGGCGACGACGGAGAAGAACCTTTCGAACGGTGACGACGTGCAACGTAATGCGGCGTAATGGCGAGGAAATTAATAGGAGCGCCGTGGCTAGTGGACAGCCATACGCTGGGAATCCGAGTCACATATTTTCCCTAGCCGACACAGAGCGCGCACACAGACGCGATTATCATCGGACCGTGAAAGCGGCTACGAGAGTAGGCACTTATCGTGCCGCGATCGATTTCAAATGACGTTAATCTAAGCGTGCGAGGCAGCGCAAGATACCTGGTGTGGCGTTATGACGCGATATCGAGCTAAGCCCGGACGCGGATACCATTAGGAAACGTCGCACCGTTGATACTTTATTATTTCATTCCTTCGCAATCAATTGCTGCCAACTCTGACTTCTCTGAATTCTCACGTCGCAAACATCCACTTACGGGCTATGGTATAAATATTATGCGATAAGCCGTAAGAAATGGACCGATCATAATCGGTTGTTCTCCTCACATTCAACTCTGATTCGTCAATTTCTTACGATTTAAAACTTACTGCCATAAAGGATACATGGTACTCTAAAAAAAACTTGAGCAGTAAGGAAATCAACATGTTGGATTTATTACTGCTTATACATTATGGCTTTACAGTCTCTACTGTGATTGGTTAATTCACTTACTATTTACGTTTTACTATTCAAGTATTTTTGTGTGCCCTATTACCCTCATTGTAGATGGCCCTTAAAATCATTCTACAATTGCGTAAGCATAGTTCTAAGTGGTTGTAACAATACACGGCGTCGTCTACAATACACGGAGCAAGTAAGAAATAAGAGTAAGAAATTAACCAATCACACTCGATTATTCTTCTCACATTCGACTGTGATTAGTCAATTTCTTACTCTTCTTACTTTGTGAGAATTGAACAATCACAATCGAATATTCTTCTCATACTCGACCGATGATTAATTCTTACAACTACAACCGCTTACGCAATTATAGAATAGACTTTAATAAGGAATTACTTTCAACTCTACGTTTTTTTTGATTGATGTGGATGATCGATGTATAGTTTTAAGTTGGATTACATTTCTACACGACGCGTCGATTATTTACAGATATTTAGAGAGAAATAGAAGTCTTTAAAAAAAAAAAAAAAAAAGTAAACTTGACGACGTTTTGTAATATGATACGTTGTAAAATTAAAATTACATTATGCCTCGTACACGGGCGCTCTTACGCATTATTTCCGTTTAAATAGACCTCCAGCCAGCTGTTTACCACGACGCAACGGAATGATGTATCGATCCCGTTGACTTGGTAGGAATATAGGGAAGGCTAACGAATAATTAAACTCACGCGACGAAATTGGCGTCGATATGATTCCCGCCGTCGTTCGCGAAATATCGAGGGTTAACTCTTCGTGACGAAAGCAAATTATCATCACTTTTTTCACGCACGGATCATAAATAGGCGGAAAATACAGAAAACCAGGAAGCAGAGTTACCGTGATAAGAACGGAGCAGAGAACATCAGAGAGTTGTCACAAATTCCTCATCCTAAAATTTCATAATTTTATCATTGCTTTCAATCGTGTTTCGAAATTTTTGTATATTTTCATCCTGATTGATGGAAATATTTCGTCAAATATTTCGTTGAGGGAGTAATTCAACATAGAAATGTAAATTACTATTGATTACTATTGACACTTTGCATTTAATTATCAAATTGGTAAGATTCCAAAGATTCCATAGAAGATAGATGTGCGATTAAACTTCTTTGGAGCCAAGAATTTTAGTTTTCCAGAAAATTTTGCAAAATTCTCGGACTTTTCTCGGATTTCGAGTTTTTATGATAACCCCGAACATGTGACTCTCGTAAAAGGCCTAAACAAATAAATCCCGGAAAGTCCGAAAGAAAAAAAAAAATAAGAGACTCACCGAAAACGGGACTGAGGTCGGATCTCGCCGACGTTTTTCCCGTCGTCGCGTAGGTCCCTCCGGCGAGCGTGCCCTTTTCCTGCAACACACATGCACGCACTTAATGCCTGCGTCCTTGCGACTACTGGGATATTTGGAAGGAAACGTATATATCGCGAAACACGAAACACAATAATGGAGAAGAAAGAAAATGTATGACGAAATGATCCGCACCTCAGACTCAGTAAGATCAATGAGATCGCTCTTGTCCTCGGTAAGGTTCTCCGAGGACCTCTTCTCCTCCTCGCCCTCATCCTTGAAGACCTTGACCTCGTCTTCGCTGCCGAGATCGTCGCCGCCGCCGCTGCTGCTCACGTGCGGCATTATTGCGGGCACGCGAGCGACGGCCACCGTCTTCCCTGTCTTCTCTCGTATTCCTTTACTTGCCAATCGACTCCGTGTTTCTCCGTCGGCGGGTGGTCAGATGCGACAAGTTCACAGCGAGGAGATTGAAAAAGTCGGAACGTTGTCCGTCGCCGTCGGCAATGATTTCGAACGGCGGCCGACGGCGCGATTCGTTGGCACTAGAATTTAGAAATGAGATTCACCGATCGCGACCGCGGGAATTCAACAGAATCACTGTTCACATTCGATTCGGGGTCTCATTAACGCGCATCCGGACGAAAAGAATCGTTGCCGCGCACGAATCGGATGATCGGAGAAAACTTGATAGCACACAGAAAGAACCGTTCACCGTCATTGGTCGCGCGCTGACAGTTGAACGACGAGGTTAGGCCGCACCACTTGACTCGCAAGACAAAGAGCCGGATTTCTTCGCGGCGTATCGCGATCTCCGTCGGCCCTGCCAGACCGAACTCACCGAACTCACCGAACTCGGCGTGGCGGCAATCAAAACGACAACCGCGCGGCGTCTACTTGAGTCAGATGAGAACACTTAGCACGACGGAGACGACGTAACGCGCAACGTCTCGCCGACGATACAACGACGGCGACGAGACGAGACGGCCGGGCGCGCCTCTCGCGAGTTGATCCCCGCGCTTCGTCGCGCGACACACGGCCGCGCTTTTCGCGCGCGAGTTTAATTTCCGGTCGGCGCGGCGTTGCGTTGTTGGTTGTCGGAGATAGATAGAGATAGAGAGAAAGAGAGATACGCGTGGGAAGGTCGCCGCTACCGCAGGAGTAGGAGGAGGGCGTGAAGATCGCGGCGTAGGATGATCAAGAGAGAAAGAGAGAAGCGTTAAAGAAGGAAGATGCGACGAACAGAGAGGTAGGTGGTGTATACTGTATTACTGTATACTATATGAGAAGGCAGGCAGGCAGGCAGGCAGGCAAGCAAGCAGGCAGGCAGGCCGTGACGTATTAATGCGCAGAGTGGAGCGCGTTGTTCCTTCTCTCCACTCGGCACTCGCGATCTCGCTCTCCCCGCACTCGGTTCTCTCTCTTTTTGACGTTAGCTGCGGGTGGACCTCTCAGTGCGCGCACCGCGAGCCCGGCTTGCACGTAGCATATTTGCACAAAGACGGCGGCCACGATGTTTCCGCGAGCGCACGATACTGCGATTCCGTCAACGGGCCCGTACGATCGACACGACGATGCGCGACTAATGTGGAACCACGACGACAACTACGGCACTGTCGTTGTTCTTGTAATTGTTGCTCTTGCTCTTGTTGTTGCGAACGGTGCACGCGCCGAGCAGTCATCGTGCCCGTGCGTGTAAAAGCAAAATGTTCGAGAGGATTGCGTGCGTGTCCGGTGTTGTTCCCGCCGTATATCTGTTATCTCTCGACCCGACTCCGAATATATCTCGATACGGCCTACTTGAATGCTCGGTGCCGACTGTCGGCGACGGTGAGCTCGGGCGGGCGGCTCTCCCACGCGACGACCAATCACGACGCCGGATTCACAGCGGCGGTTTCCCTCGCCGACGCGCCACCTCGCTCCCCCGCGATGCCGCGCTCAGCCAGTCATGGCAGGCAAGCACAGGCAAGGCGGCGAACCGACTCCACCCGACGGACTACGATCTCGCCCGAACATCACTTCGGCGCCGTCTCCGTCTCCGCCGTCCTGTCGCCGCCACCGCCGCCACCACCACCACCACCACCACCACCACCACTACTACCACCATCCACCATCACTACCACCACGAATGTGTCCATGTTGCCGTTGTCATCTTCCTTTCGTATCTCTAGGTAGTTTCATTTCATGAAGAAATCGCACTTTTAATCGCGAATGATGTCCTACAACTATTTCTTGACGAATTATCCAGGTTATCGTGAGTACGTACTCGACTAAGGTGAGAAAATCCAAACAACTTTTTCTTATTTTTTTTTTGTCAAGACTTTACTTGCAAGATTCGCGCGCGCGCACGTTTGTCACTACACTGGTCGTGCTCATAAAGCAGCAAAATAACCAACTGGTTATTACACTTATCGCGTTCGCCAGGCTAGTTGTTTTTTTTTCCACTGTAGATGTGAATTTTTTTTTTCTTATTTTGTAATATGTTATTGAATTGAGAAATTTATCGAGTAATATATTCATTGATTGTAAAATAAAAATGGCGGGATCGTTATGAATTTATTATCCAACACGAGCACGCGAACATGCTTCTGTGCGAAGCTATTAGGACAGGTGCATACCATGATTTCTTCAGCCACGGAAGAACGTAGATATTTATGATAATTTATGTCCGCTACCGCTCGTCGTAATCAATTTCAGCATTTAATTAATATATTGTCGAAAAGATACCTAAAGCTGATGTTTCATGTGTACGACAAGGCTTTTTAAGTCTGTTGATTGGTTGTAGAACAGAGACATTCTCAGATCTTTCTGTTCTGCAGCCAAACAACAGGCTTGAAATCTTTGTCATACAATACACGAAATATTAGATTATGAATGTTACTGATTGTCAATGTAAGTGCGCGCGTTGTGAAAATTATATATCTATGCGACTCGGGTCTTTGATGATGAGTTACTTTCAATATTTTAAATATTATGTTAATTTTCACAAATGCGCATGACTTAACTAATAAAAAGAAATCTTTAGCACATTGAAAGGTTTTTGCCACGCGATTGTCCGACCGCATGCATAGAAAATATGCATGGAAATATACATACTATACGCAAGTATATAATAATTAATAAATTAAAGTATATAATAATTAATTCTTTCAAGTATTTAAAAAGTTCATAATATCCGCAAATCTATCATAACATCTATCCACCACAAGTATCAAATTTGTTTAAAATATATTCTGAAAAACTTAGTGAATTTAATTCTTTTAAGATTATTAAATTAATACAAGTTTGGTTTGCTTATCATATAAAATAATTTTTTCGATTATAATTTTATATTATTCTTTAAAAGAAAATTAATTCTTGTTTTGAATACATGATAATGAATTTTTCTAAAATTTGAATAAATGAGTATATTTTAAGATTATTATGAAGAATGTATTCTTTGTTACTATCTAAAATTCTACTAATCTATCTACTATTGTAACTATTATCTAAAAAGAAGAATCTATCTACTATTGTAACTATTATCTAAAAAGAAGAAAGTAAATGGAGTAATCATTTTTCTTAACAATAGAATTCTTAACAATAGAATATTTTTCTAAATATATCGTTATTTTTTACTAAAACGATAATTACATTTGACATTATATCGTGTCAATTTGACATTAATGTCAAATATAATCATTGTTTTACTGTAAAATAACGATATGATTGAGTAGGAACAGTGGCGACTCACACATTAAGTTAAATTTGACACTATAGATTTAACAGTATATGTGAATGATACTTCCAATAGTTAAAAGTGACTCATTACGATCTACAAATGGATTATTTTTGTTAATAATAATGATTATTAATTGAGTGATTGAGTCTGAAAAAGAAACTCAAAACGTATACGTATATATATATATATATAT